>NC_057801.1:495326463-495348626 GCF_018294505.1 Triticum aestivum | reverse complement strand
TTGACTATCGAGACTAGCCATTTGAGTATTGCCGGCAACATTACTTATGCACATTAGTGATCATCATCCACATTGCATACATACCATATCACTGGTACAATCATCTTTGTATCATCTTATCATCACTAGTGCAATACCTTGTTCCTGCATACACAATTGCTATCTTGGCTTGTGAAGTTTTGCATAAGTGGCCAATGAAAGAGATCCAAGAAGAAAGATCCAAAAAGCTTTTAAGCAAAAGAGAAAGATAAGAAAAGAGCTTTTAAGCAAGAACCATAGCATCATACTACATTAAGATTGCCATACTAGATCATCTTGGATCATATCATTGGAACACCGTACATATAGCATACTTGGGATAGAAGTCCTTGCATTTTTGCTTTGTAGGTTGTGCACAAGTCTCGTATCCGCCTATTGAGCAATCGTGCTAGCGTCTCTCTAGAGTTGTTCAACAAGAGCATTTTCCGTATATTCCATTTATCTTTCCATGTGTGTGTTTCCGTGTGCCACATCTTGCTATTGGTCTACTTGTTGCATTCGCAAATTTGTGAATCTTTTTCAACATTATTGATTGTTGCTAACAATTGCATAAATTTTGTGCCACCATCCTCACCGAGCTACTCCGAAGGCCTTATTTGTGTAGGTGTGAGAAATTGACGAGATCCGGTACCAATTGTGTTATTTCCTTGCTACACTATTGAGTGATCATTGATCCATTCTCAACATCGGATAAGGTACATTTGTATAGTTCTTTCCTTTATTCCACTCACATATTTGCTTGAGATGATGGATAGGCCAACTACTTCTTCGAATCCACTCTCCATTGAGCAAGATGACGACCCGAACAACTATGTCACCAAGGATCACCTCTTCAGCACACAACGAGCTTTGCATAAAGAAAATGAAGCTTTCAACGACCGCATCGACCTACTCACCACTGACATGCGATAATTCGAGCAACGTACAAGAGACTACTTCGACAACAAGCTTGCCACACAAAAGGAGGAGAATGATGCAAGGATGGACGAGATTCGTGCCTTGTTGATCAACCATTCTTCTACATTGTTGTCCTATTCAATATGGAGCCACTCAAGTCGACATTCTTCGCAATCTTCTTCGGATGCAAGTCCTTCGCGAGCTCGTTCGCATCATCGCCAAGACCATGAAGATCATCAAGCTCCACAAAACTCATTCCATGGCAATGGTTTACAAGACCGCCTCCGGGCACGGGAACGACTACATCGCCAAGCTAATGATCCTCCGGTCCACGAGCAAGCTCCAACATGCCAACACCAACACGAGCATCTAGATGGTGATGCCCTTCTACAAGAGCGACAACATTGTGAGGAACAAGCCCTTGAAGCCCAACAAGCTCTACGTGAGTCAACTCAAGTCATCAATGCGGAAAACCACCAAGTACGTCTACAAGAAGAGGCCATTCACCGTGAGCGACAAGAAGAAGCTGCCCATCTTGAGGAGCTTCAAGAGATGAGGAACAGTGCAAGAATCCCACGTCATCAATGTCAAGCTAACAATGAGGCGCAGGAGAACCAAGCAGTTCAAGATCCTTCTCCACAGCAAGAGCCTCATCACAATCACAATCGTCCTAACAAAAATGAGGAGGAACTCTATGGCAAGCTCAAGTTCACCATGTCTAAGTTCTCTGAAAGCAATGATCCCAAAGATTACCTTTCATGGGCATTGAAAGTTGACAAGATCTTCCATTTGCACAACTATGAAGAAGAAAAGAAGATCGCCATGGCATCTTTTGAGTTCCAAGACTATGTACTCATTTGGTGGGAGCAAGTCATTGAGCGTTGAGCGGCAAAAGGTGACCCACCCCTCACAACATGGAATCAAATAAAGGATGTCATGCGAGCGCGCTTTGTACCCACGTAATATAGCCGCGACCTCTTAAAGCGACTACAACTCCTCAAGCAAGGCATAAAGACCATTGAAGAGTACCACAAACAAATGGAGATAGCCATGATTCGAGGAAACGTCATAGAAGATGAGGAACAAACCATGGCACGGTTCTTAAATGTACTTGACCATCCTATCAAGAAGATTGTAGATTTCTAACTGTACACAAACTTCATCGAGCTAGTGCACCAAGCTACCAAGGTGGAGCGACAAGTGCAAGATGACTACAAGTATGCTAAGTACTATTGCAAGTCCTATGGCTCCTCCTACACCAAGCTTCGACAACTACAATGACTCCTACCTCAACCAAACCTTCTACAAGCAATGGTGACAAGTCAAGTTACAAGAAAACCTCGACATCTTTGAGTCGTCCTCCTACTACGAGCAACTTCAAGCCGAGAGGTTTATCATTATCTACTCCAACTAATGAGACCATCAAGAAGAGTTCCATCAAATGCTTCACATGTGGAGATCGAGGCCACAAGACATTCGAGTGCACCAATTGGCACACCATGATCTCCAACGATGGTGGCACCTATGAATCCATGAATGAAGAGGAAATGGAAGCCCTTGAGAATGTGTCCATGCACCGGCAAGTGAAGGAATAAGAATACGACCAAGTCTTTTGTGACAATGATTCGAGCCCTGCTCTTGTTGTCTCCAAGGTCTTGATGCTTCAACACCAGCAAGAGGAAGACCAATGTTGACATATCTTCCATGCCAAAGCGGGCCAACGGTCATTCCGTGAAGGTCATCATCAAAAGAGGAAGTTGTCACAACTTGGCAAGTGAAGAGCTATGTTCCAAGCTACAGTTGGTCAAGATGAAGCATTCTCGTCCCTACAAGGTCCAATGGCTTAGCGATTCTAGCACTATTCAAGTGGAGCACACCGTGTGAGCATCTTTCTAGATCGGTGCCTATGAAGACATCTTGGAATGTGATGTAGTTCCCATGTCCGTTTGCCATCTCCTACTTGGACGACCTTGGCAATTCGATCGCGACGTCATCCACAACAGGCGAACCAATCACTATAGCTTCAAGATGAAGGGAAAGGAGTACGTGCTATGACCTATGTCACCAAGCCAAGTAATTGCCGACAAACAAGCATCCACCCATCATGGAGAGAATAGTGAGAGAGTGACACACCACAAAGAGAGTGAGCGCCACAAGCCAAAATTGAGTGCATCCACGATGAGCGACAAGAAAAACTTAGTTCTCTTAGACACAAAAAGTGAGATGAGAGAAGTGTGTGAGAACCCATATCATGTCACCCACTATGTCCTAGTGTGCAAGGATGAAGTGCTTAGCACTCACAATTCTCACCATCTACCTTTAGTGTTGTCTCGTTTGTTGCAGGAATATGAGGACATTTTCCCTGATGAGTTACCTCCGGGACTACCTCCACTTTGAGGCATTGAACATCACGTCGACCTCATACCCGGAGCACCCCTTCCAAACAAAGCACCATATCGTGTCAACACGGACGAGACAAAAGAAATCCAAAGGCAAGTGCAACACCTCATTGGCAATGGTCATGTACGTGAAAGCTTAAACCCGTGTGTCGTCCCGGTTATTCTTGGAATTTTTGTCTAAAAGGACCGTCTGCCGAGTCAAATAGCCAGAAAAGACCACCTCCAATACGAATTGACGAAAAGGACCAGCTGCACCATGGTGGTAGGCGTGGCAGGTGACATGTGGCACCTGCCGCCACAGTCGCTGGCGGCAACCCCTGCCGCCACAAGCGCAAGCGGCAGCTCTGGCATAACAGGTTTTTTCGTTCGCGCCAGCTGCAATGGAACGGCCAAGCGGCAGCTACTGCTGCGCGTGTGCCACGACACACCAGATGGGCCCTGCCGCCACGGCCAATGGCCGCAGCCGCTACTGCTGATATGCAAGCGAGTAACAAATGCACAATATTATATGACTGTTTGTGTTGGTCAGTCAGGTGGTGATGTATTCATCCGGTAATACCAATGAGTGGGTGGAGTTCATGTGCTTGACATATAGAGGACGATTGAACATATCATTTCACGTTTTTCAGTAACCTATCCAGTAATCTTGAACCAAGAGAAAAAACGCATTAATACGAAGCTTTTGTGCGTTTAGGCATTGGCCTGCCTTCCTGTGTGATTAGTGATCGATCTACATCCCTGGTGAAACCGAATTTTTCGAAGCAAGGAAGCAGCGCGCAACAGCAATCGCGGTTACCGCCTCGGGCAATGGCGGCATGGCCCACCTGGCCTGTCGTGGTACGCGCAGCAGCCGTACCACTCCGGCGTTCCGTTGCAGCTGGCACGCCGGACAAAAAAACTTGTTGAGCCCAGGCTGCCGGCTGCACCCGTGGCGGCACGTCCTGCCGCTGGCCTCCATGGCGGCAGGTGCCACGTGTCGGCTGGCGCACCTGCCGCCATGGCTCAACTGGTCTTTTTTGACAATTTGATTCAGGGGTAGTCTTTTCTGTCAATTTCACTCGGCAAGTGGTCTTTTTGAACAAAAAGTCGTTATTCTTGTGCCTAAGAAAGACGGTAGTTTCACATGTGCTCCGATTGTAGACCCATCAATGCTATCACCATTCGTTATAGATATCCTATTCCTCGCCTTGACGACATGCTAGATGAACTTAGCGGATCCACAATTCTCTCTAAAATTGATCTTAAAAGTGGCTACTATCAAATATGCATCCAAGAAGGTGATGAATGGAAAACCTCTTTTAAAACCAAATTTGGCTTGTATGAATGGTTGGTTATGCCAATGGGATTATCCGAAGCACCCGACACCTTTATGTGTGTGATGCATTATGTTCTTCGCCCCTACATCGGCGTTTTTGTTGTGGTATACTTTGATGGTATACTTGTGTTTAGCAAATCTCTAACAGATCATGTCACCCATCTTAGAACTATTTTGCAAACTCTTAGAAAAGAGTGTATTTATGCTAATATGGAGAAATGAAAATTTGGTGTTGACAAGCTCGCTTTCTTGGGTTTTGTTGTGTCATCTAAGGGTGTTCATGTAGATGAAGCTAAAATTGATGCTATTAAAACTTGGCCGCCACCAACCAACTTGCAAAAAGTGCGTAGCTTCCTTGGCTTAGCCGGTTTCTATCATAGATTCTTCAAGGACTTTAGCATGATTGCCTCACTTTTGCATGCCTTGAGTAAGAAGAATGCACCATTTGTTTGGGGACCATCCCAAGATACCGCATTTAATGAGCTTAAGAATTTGCTTACACATGCACATTTGCTTGATTTGCCCAATTTTGACAAAACTTTTGGAGTTCATTGCGATTCTAGTGGCAATGGTATAGGAGGTGTGTTAATGCAAGAGAAGCGCCCAATTGCTTACCTTAGTGAGAAACTTTCCGAAGCGCAACTAAATTATCCCATCTATGACAAAGAGCTATATGCCTTAGTGCGAGTTTTGCGTGAGTGGGAACATTACATTCGCCCTCATGAATTTGTCATTCATACGGATCATGAAATGCTTAAATACCTTTAAACTAAATTGAATAAGTGCCATGCCAAGTGGAGTGAGTTCATTGAGTCATTTCCTTATGTTATCAAGTATATCAAGGGTAAGGAATATGTTGTGGCGGATGCTCTTTCCTGCAAATGCATGCTTGTAACTCAACTTGAACTGAATGTTATTGGCTTTGAGCACATAAAAGACTTGTATGCGCATGATCCTACTTTTGCTATCCCTTATGCCAAATGTTTGACGCATACATCTTGGGAATGATATCACATCAAGGATGATTATCTAATGAGAGCTAACAAGCTTTGTATACCCAAGTCTTCTCTTCGTTTGTTACTTCTGCAAGAAGCTCACGGAGGAGGGATTATGGGACACTTTGGACGCGACAAGACGTTCGCTACGCTCTCCAAGAACTACTTTTGGCCCAAGATGTTCCGCCATGTCTCACGCTTCACCAAGCGATGCTATACATGTCACAAAGCTAAGTCTAAAGCTCAATCCTGTGGTCTCTATATGCCACTTCCTATTCCATATCACCAATGGGAGATATTAGTATGGACTTTGTGCTTGGTTTTCCTAGAACTCAAAATGGAAAGGATTCCGTGTTTGTTGTTGTGGATCATTTCTCTAAGATGGCACATTTTATCCCATGCAACAAGATAGACGATGTTTCACATGTTGCAAATCTCTTTTGTAGGGAAATCTTGCGTCTACACGGAGTGCCAAAGACTATTGTTTCGGACCGCAACATCAAGTTCATAAGATACTTTTGGAAGACACTATGCACCAAGCTCGGAATCAAGATCTTGTTCTCTTCAGCATACCACCCACAAACCGATGGCCAAACGGAGGTCACGAACCGGACGCTATATACTCTCCTACGTGTGTTGATCAAGAAGAACATCAAGGAGTGGGAGGAATGCTTACCCATCACCGAATATGCCTACAACCGCGCAAGACACTCGACTACGAGCAAGTCCACCTTCGACGTCGTCTACGGTTTCAACCCGTTGTCCCCATTGGACATTCTACCACTACAACTACAAGAGTGCATCAACATGGACGCAAGCGCCCGAGCAAGCTATCTCAAGAAGGTGCATGAAGATACAAGGCACACCATCAAGCGCCAAGTACAATGCCTCGTGACCAAGCTCGACATCAACAAGCAACCCATGATATTCAACATTGGGGGTCTTGTGCGGATACACCTTCGCAAGGACCGCTTCCCCAATGAATGCAAGTCCAAGATTCTACCTCAAGCCGATGGACCCTTCAAGGTGATAGCACGCTGTAACAACAATGCATACAAGATTGACCTCCCACGCGACAAGTACAACATGAGCGACATCTTCAATGTCAAGGATCTCTCTCCCTACCATGGTGACGAGGTTTTTGATCCGAGGTCGAATCTTTCCCAAGGGGGGGAGATGATGCGGAGCATCCTACGATCATCCCCATGGACCTACCTTCGTCTCACACGACACCACATGGACCAATGACTAGAGCCCGAGCAAAGGCTATCAAAACTAAGGTGAACTCGTTCCTCTCCAAACTTACACATTTGTCATGTGAGACAAGGCTACTACCTCAAGCGGAGACCCTATGTGTGATCAGATACTTAGAGGGAAGCCACAGAGTAACTACACCCAATGGATAAGACGGCGAGGACACCAAGTACAAGGACCAAGAGGAAGAGCTGTCAGGAAAACTACAGCCACCAGATGACCGGACCACGCAGGACGTCCGACGCCCGGAGCACCAGCCAGCCAGCCCAAGTCCCAGCCTGTGAGTGCTACAGCGGCCGGACAACCGGCACAGACCGGACGTTCGACACCTCCCAACGCCCGGACGACCGAGCCCCTACGGACATCCGGTGCACTTCACGGAAGGAAAATAGCGGAAGTCCGAGCCCTCAGGAGGACCGGCAACCGGACAATCGATGCCCTCCAGACATCCAGACCTTCACGAGCCTCCGGACGTCCGTAACCTTTCGGACATCCGACGCCTGCCTGTGCATAGTGACTAGGGCCGAGGCCCATGTATCCATTCGCCCCCCCTAGACAATATATACTCCTCCTCCTCCCTCTTATTAGGGTTAGCATTGGTTTAGATCATTTTAGAGATAGAGCTTTGCTCATCCACTTTATACATACTCCATTGGAGACCGAGGCCTCCGCGGAGAAGATCCCAAGTGGATTCAAGACCCTGCAAGGGAAGATCCCCTCGTGGATTCAAGACCCCGTCTCCTCATGGATCGGGAAGGACTACCTACCATTTGTATCGTCCCTTGTTGTGTTTGGATTGTGTATCACTCTTTATGTTCATGAATCTAGCACATGTGTGATCGTTCTCGTTGATTTGAGTGTTTCCTCTCGTTTCCCCTCTCATGTGTTCTTCATGTCCTTCGTGGGATCCCCTCCAAATCGTGAAAGATCAGCCCTAGGGTTCCACTCTACATCATCGTGCTCCAAGATGAGTTGTTAGGAGTCCACCCCTTGGACAATGGGTTCATGGAAGTATCCAAAGTTGTAATATCTTCATCTATATGTGTTTTTGTGTTCAAGGCAATAGCCATTTGACCTGCCCTACATGATTATGGTTTATATGATGTAGTTGTGGTGATGATTGATCATTCCACTGAGAACCACCAACACACTCTATCCAAATATAGTGGTTGCAAATCCCAGCACTTTGGATTTGCCAACCATTCCACTCAGAACCACCAACACACTTTGCAAAGCTTCTGTTGCCCTCTCAAAATCTCTGAAACCCCTCGTTCGGAATTTTTGAAGTGGTTATTGATAATCCTCAAGTGCAAGGAATCATCATAGCACTTTCCAATGATGGAGGTGGTAAGTATGGACTGTCGAACCCAGAAGGAGCTAAAGATAAAATTAATATTCTCCCAGGTCCTATCTGCCACTGGTGCAGCCCTACGTATACCTAGCGTTTACTTTATCTAGAAATGAGAAATGAAACTATGAAGTGGGTATGAAGGGATAGCTTTGTAAGGTAATGAAGAACGTAAATATAAATGATAGGTGATGCCTAAGTAAAGATACAATATAATATAGATAACGAATAGTGGTGGTATGTGTGTGGAATTTTCCCAACGCAATTAGCTAAGTTACTACACCGATAGGAACTATATAATATAGGAACTGGCATTGGCACTAGATTAATAGGTTAGTACAAAAAATAATATAAAAATGCACCAAAATCATATACAATTGATGTTAATATAACATGAATACTTCATAAACTCTAGATACATTGGAGACATATCACTTACAAAAAGTGTGCCGCTCCCACGGTAGTTGCCTCTGAGCCTTCGAATGTCATCCGTTCAGTGTGACCAAGTGATCTAAAATTTGCTACTTTTGTACAAGCCAGAGCCTCTGAGATGATCACTTTGGAGCTTCCAAGCCATGTTAAGAAGTTGTAACGGTCAGATTTCTGGTGTAGTCTATTTATTACCCCCACCTATCCAACATGTTCACTCGAAGCAAACTCCACTCATACCCTATGTTCTCATAGAGAACCCCCCCCCCCACACACACACACCTCCTTGCGCTGATTTCAAAGGGATTTGTACTTCAACCATTCAAGCCAATCCTTTGATATCTAATGCATCTCTGCTTCCCACTCCTACTTCTCTAAGGGTATGTTTGGATGATTACCAAAACTTACTCTACCATTTTTTGTCAAGTCTAAACTGTTTGCATGGTTGTTAGTATTTGGCATGCAGGTGTCTCTCTGGCCATTCTACTTCATTCTTCTTGCTTATGTTGTTCAATTCATGAGCAATCAAATTGTCAATTAAAATTTTTGCTAGGCAAATATTTGATAGACACATGTAGAACCAAACATACTTCTAGAGCTCCATTATTCAGTAGTATCACATTATGAGTTTATCCTGTAGTGACGTGACTTCACAGATCGAGAGGTGTGTATCCTTAGGATTGTCCTTCCAAAACATGGTAACCAATATAAGATGGGAGGATGTACGACACCATTCTATTGAGTAACACATTGTCAGTTGAGGCCATGGTGAGCAATTGCATAGTTCATTGTCGGGATCGAGGTTTAAGGACTAAAGTGGGATAAATAGTTCTAAAAATTTGATTCCAATCTTAAGGTCGGCAATTTTTAGAGCAACATAACAAAGACTAAGGAAACCCAAAAATAATAATAAGAAAAGCTACCAATGGTACTAGACATCGGAAGATTAAAAACTGCAAGTAATAAGAGGCAGGGTTAAGATAAGTCAAAACACTCAAGATACGGAGATGTTTTCTCCATCGTTTTCATTATCCTATATCCATATTGGTTGAGGCTTCGACCATGGGTTTTAGAATCACAAGGATCCCAGTTGTGTCACCCACCTAATGGCTCACCAAGCATAACCAACCTATTCCATCATGACTTGCACCTTGCACCAAGAAGCTTCACGGACGAGTAGATCTTGTTGGGCACACGATACACTACGCAGGTGCAAAACAAAAAAAATTCCTACCGCCCGAACCAGGAACATGATGCGGCTAAGATGACACACCACGAAGCAACCAAGAGACATGCATGAACCTGTTGTAGTATCAAAGTAAAGAAGACAAAGAAGAGACACAAATGATACTCTTAGTCCATTGCAATGTGGGAGACCCACTTATATACAGCCTGAAGGGGTGTGTTGGGGAGACACCTCTTCCCCAACAGACACCTCCTGGGAGGCATCCCTCCCATACAATTGATCACATAAATTATTTCTTAACACTCCCCCTTGATCAATTCGTCATCTGTATATTGCAATCCAAAAACTCCTCTTAAAAACCCTATGGGAAAAATTTGAGGAGAAACATTATAATGATATGCCACCGAAAACTCCTTTAAAAAAACCCAGTGGGAAAAAAATATAAGGAGAAACCATATGACATACATCCGCACTTGTATTTATATTATCTCGTTAAAAACCTTATATGAGAAACCATCATGGAAAACTCATAAAGAAAAAAAGAGTACAATATGAGTGATCAGAAGATCACCAATGGGTTATAATTTGGGATTTTACTCCCCCTGAACTTTGCAAACCTCAAAGCTATCTCATACCCAATCCATGAACCTAGTTCTGGAATATAAACATTGGTAGAGATATAGTGAATATCACAATAATTTGTTTGCAAATTACCCTCTTACATTTCTGTAACTCATGAGGATAAATATAACCCGTAAGCAATACAAGTGACATTATCTTGGTAGATAATGATAATCTCCACATGATTTCACATGTGGCCAATCGTTCTATGAAGTCATCTACATTTTGTGATGCTTCAAATAAAATAGAATGATCACTGGAAGGACTCGTTTAGAGTCTATTCTGAAGACTTCCCTCAAAATACTCTTCCAGCAAACCCAGTCTTTGATATGGCATTGTGGGATCAGATAATTAGCCACTATCAATATATCAAACCATGGTCCCATCTTGATTTTCTGGATGGAATTGATCAAGACCCTTTGTGCCCTGGATATAGTCGAGGATATTCCTTACACAAACCTTATACCTGTAAGGGAATTGCACTATCAATAAATTGCCAAAAACTATAGTGTCAGGCCTGACATATTTTGCAAGATATATGAGTGCTTCGATGGTATTTAGATATGACACTTCATGTCCACTATCACTTCACCATCTCCCCTATGTCTCAAGGATTTGTATCCCATATTAGGTATAATATGACCATATGTGTCTTTGATATAATATATCCATATTGAACTTCTCCAATACTTTCGAATATTTGAAGACTGATATCTTAGGGGGATATGCTCAAGTCATAAACTTAGCATAATTTGGTTTAACCCAAATATCCGTCTTAATATGATTGAGTATATTTCATGTCTTATATAGACTTTGATGATAGGGCTTATTCCATCTGTCCCCCCAATTCCTTAGTTGTGCTCAGTTTTCCCCACTCGCTCATTTTGCCTTGGTTTTGAGCACTTTTTCAGGGGCAAAAGTGAGGAAAATGTGAAGGCAAAAATTTTGAGTCATGGGGAAAAGTGAGTAAAACGTTAACGAATGGGGAAAAGTGAGCACAACTAAGAGACGAGGGGCATAGATTTAAATAACCCTTGATGATAAGATCATCGACACCACAAATTAAGGTGATGTAAAATCCAATCCAGGATTTCTTCAAGAATATACGTCAACAATCATTAGTATGAGAGTAATCCTTCTCAAGGAATAACTCGCTTAGTCGGTTGCACCACACAATTCTCCGACTACTTCAAGTCATAGAATGACTTCAGAAGTTCCACACATGCATGTTGTGATTTACCTTTGGATTCAGAATATTAAGTCATTCAATGACTTCAATATATACATCCAAACTAATTGACCCATGGGAATATGTAGACATTACATACATCAATCATATGGATCTGTACTGCCATTAACATTCAGTATCGAAACATAATTCCACTCATACCAAGAAGGTATGCTACATCATAACCGATGTCGGGTCTCTGCGAAAAACCCTTGTGCTACAAGCCTCGCTTTATCACCACCTCATTTATTTTCTTTCCAAACGAAAATTTACTTCTCTTCCCTCTGGAAGATACTTACGAGGAGCAGGTTTAACAATGGTAAATACCTCTCTTTTGATGAGCGAGTGCCACTCTTCCTTAATTGCTACCTTTCATTTGAACCAGTATAAGTGCAACAACACTGTCCATGGATTTGGTTCAGGGCCCAAAAGGATTCTAGCAATTCTCGAGAAGAATTTTATGTCGACATATGTAGACTTTCTCATATATGATTCTCATGAATCAATATCATCGTGGAATTCTTATTACGCCTCTTAACTCCTTGTGATTTCCCACAACAACGGAGTCAAGGTGTTTCGATGTCCCAACACATAAAAATGTGTGCACGTATGTGTTGGACTATGGATGCCGCGTGCCCCTTAGGTGTCATTCAACCCGAGGTTGAATCATATTTACTGATCGAGGGGTCAATCTCCTCTGTTTTTGCTGAAACATATGAGAACTTAATCTCATGCGACCAGAATTCTCCCCCTCTTGCTCTCATCTAGGGAGACGAGTGGTTTATTAGGTACCTCCACTCGTTCTGGTACTTGACCATAGTGACACATTTGTCATCAGTAAATATACTTGGCAGATTATTTGCAATATGCTGCAAATTTTTCATAACTTGAACCTGCATTTCAGATTCTTAAGTACGTGGACAAAATGTCTATGACATTTCTTATGCATTTCCTGACATTCTTTATGGTACTCATCTCCCCCTAATGCCAGAAAATATTCTTATTGCAAAATCAATCAGCGTATGGGCTGCAAATAACTCCCTTGTAAGGGTTAAGGCATTCGGTGGATTAACGAACATACCACAGTTATTCCTCACATAGATCCCAACCATATGTGAATGCCCATGATGTACGCTGGTGGTGATATCGGTATACAACCGAATTACCGTAGATGGGAAATACTTCACTTATTTCCACGTACAAACTGCAAGGGGTGCAGTATCATTTGATCTCATTTAGATCAAATATGCGGAGTGTGAGACCGCATTTACCATCAACAAAATGTTGGTAAATCACAATTCTGCAACATTGGCTATGCAATATTGAGTCTCTTTCATAAGAGATCAAACCAAACCATTCTGGTTATGTACCATATACTGAATATAACCATTGAATGTCCGTGAATCAACTTCAACGATATTTCGATTCCGATGGAATTATTCCACGTTAGGATAATTTGCTCTAAATTCGTCAATTTGAGCACTTAATTCAGTAAATGCATGGTTATGTGTGAATATACACACCTAAAACCATCTTCTAGATGTGTCTATGAACACCATGAAGTACCAAGATAACCCAAATAATGGTTGAATAATCCAAACATATTCTTGCATTCAATCAAGAATATTGGCTGGCTCATTTCAAATTTTAAGGTGAGAGTGCCTTAAAATTAATTCCCCTGTGTCACATGTAGTGCATAAAACAATCTGATGATTGTTGGGAATATTGCAACTTGTCAAGTTGTGGCCAACAGAATTGTCAATAATTTCTCTAATCGTCCAATACCATGATGATAAAGGAGGAAAAATTATTATGTATGCAACAAGATTGAGTATGAACTGACTCATATACTCAATTATCTCAACTATCATGCCTGAGGAACAAGATGTTGCAATTTATACTATATGTATTAGTACAATTATAGGCTAATGATATTTAGGGATAACTAGGAGACTACACGAGTTCTCCAAAATATCTTGGGAATATTATTCCACAAGCATATCATTAATGTACAGGAGTCCATTCTCCTTTACCATGCCAGGATATTTTCTGGTTGTTTTCTTTTTGAAGTAGAACTTCAAACTTATCTCATTAAAAACATTTGCCTCCAGTGAGACAGTGGTATGATTCAACACAATACTTGACTAATTGGTAATCATTAGTACGATTTTCCGTAAAACCACCATTTTGACAAACTTGAAAGTTGTCATTGTGATCATTTAAATTAAATGATCCATTCCCTTTGAGATACACACTCAATTTCTGCTTGTCTTTTTTTTCACTTTACATCCAACTCCTCGTGGTTCTCTAACCACTATTGCTTAGTACTAAGAGTACTAGCATAAATTTCATGCATTGCAACCTGAAACAAAGATGATATTTCTGTTTACCATCCTAGGAGAACGTAAAGTGCAGTAAGGACTTATAGTCAGATATGTATCTGAAGTCGCCTTATCACATAATCTCAATATAGTGTTGATTTATAGACAACAGAATTATAAGGCTCAGTGGACTCGAAGTCCTAACAACGAATGAATAATCATTCATGTGATGCTTATAACAATATATCTTGCCTCAATGAAGGCTCGAAGGGAAAATGGATATTCATCATCCATTACATACTCAGTTTGAGAACCGAGCCACTGTGATGGCACGTAAATGCAAATATGCATATTCTTAGCTATTTATAAATAGCCATGACATTTTCTGCAGGTGGAGTTTCTGTGGCAACAATGCTCTAGGTCGACAAAATATTTAATGTCCATGACCCATCTTAAATAGTGGCTCCCACCAAATGTCATCTCATCACATTTCCTTTCCAAAAAGGTCAGCCATATGTTGCATGAAATTCACATGCATTAATTTACCTTCAGTAAATTAAGTATAGGGTGAAAATGCTACGGCTAAGCATAATCATGGTGATGGTGATTCTTAGTGACCCATAGGGCAAGCCTTCCAGAAGAACACCACAGTGTGGTGTGGATCTTCCAAGTAAAGGTAGTCACCTCAAAAGGGACAAACCTTTAATTTCCTTAAAACACATAGAGGTAGTCGACCATCTAGTGGTGCCTCACTCTTATGGACAATTCCCATTAATCATAGCCTCCACAACCTTATGTTATTTATAACACGTGAAGGTAATCACCATAAAATGACGTGAACCTCTCAGCTGTGCATGAAACTTAATTCATAGCTATGATGTCGTCCCATAAGTTGTGTATGCATGGAAGGTAATCATCAAAATATGCAAGTGTTTTGCATAATTCTCTCCATAGCATAATATGCAGCATAGTCACCACTACCTTGGATTCATCTCCTGATGGAGTATTTGACACTATAGTCACAACCAATGACAAATGCTATGAAATTTCCAATTATTTGATAAAAAACATCATGAAGGTAGTCACCACGGTGTAGGCCTCATAATGACTATGTCATAAGTTTTGTGCCTTCATTTTGCATTGAATATATGGAGATAATCACTACTAAGTAGTGTAGACCTCACTTTTATGGAGCATCCCACAACCTTATGTTAATTAAAAACACATTGAAAGTAATCATCACATGATGTGGTTTAGACCTCTTAGTTGTGAACGAAATTAATTCGTTGCCATAATGCAATCCATAAGTTGTGTGCAAAATTGAAGGTAGTCATACACTTCACTACCTCATGTTTCCAAACTTGCAAGCAAATTCCATATTCTATGTGAATAATGGAATCAACATATAGCTTTGCAACAGTATTACTCATGTAATACAAATAAATGCAGAAGTATAAACATACTTGTGCAAAACATATGAGGACTTAGGGCCTCCAATGGTCATTTTACATGATGTAAAATGATGCATAATCAATTATTATGCAATCCAGCAAGTTCTTAACAGAACCAACGAGGAGACGCCCCCATCCCCTTTGGGGGTGGGCGCACCGGTGACGACCCTGACGAGGGGAGACAGGGGGAAGTGGCCTACGCTTGGGTTTTCAGGATTTTCAAATGATGCACTACTTCATACTCTGTACACATAAGCTTTGTTTGTGCATGAAGATAAAGCATTCAACTCTGTTTCTTACGCGTAATGTCCATCACAGATGGCCGATCCCCACAACGCTGCAATTGCAGCAATACATGAATATTTGGAAATACCATGGCCAGTCCTTACCAATGGAAGAATACATCAAGAACCTTTAGAAAATCTATGGTCGAGCCCTACCATTGTAATACTACGTCGAGAATCTTTGGAAATTTTTGTACGCATCCATCTACCCGTATCTATCTAATAGTGATCTAAACGCTCCTATATTTCTTTACAGAGGGAGTACATTCTACTGATCAACATCCTTATGTGTGTCCTGTGTTTTTTCCTGAAGCTGCCTCCCGAATGAGCTTGAGAGACACGGCAAAGTCATCCAGAAGCTCATGAGCATCCGGAAACTGTTCCTCCTCTGTTGCTAGTACTAGCTTGATAATGTTCATATAACTCTGATAATGCATGGTCAGTGCCTGTAGTACACATCAAAACCAAACCAAATGATTAATAGTCGAGGGACATCACATTTACAGACAAAATTAAGGGACCCGTAGTATTCTATGAAATAACTGAAGACATGTGACCGAGCCGGCAAATTAATCCGAAAAACAACGAACTCTATCGGCAAGCCTGAGAAGAACTTACATGTGGGTGGCCATAGACGCTGGGGGCAATGTAGACAATCGGGTGGCCGTAGAACACCACCTGCTCGGTTGGACCGGCCATGTTGGAGAAGGACAGAGTGGTGTTCCTCATCATGCCGTAGCACAGAGAAGCTGCTGCCTGGAGAATGTTCAGTTAGCGGCTTAGCCTTGAGCATACATATAAGCTAAAAGCCCAATACACAACAGAATAGGTATGGTAGGAATGTAGTATATGATTGATCAACACTGCATATCCGCACCTTGATTCCAAAGAATTTCATTATCATGGACGCGCTCCAGTAGGTGAAGATCGATTCCATTGAGCTCTTCTTCCTTCGCGCAACCTTGGTGGCCTTCCGGACGTACTCGAGAGGGTCGTCGCCGTGCACTATGTGGAACGGGAGTATCATGTAGCCAAGCCGATTCCCCCACTCGGCCCAGTTGTCCTTGCCGGACTTCATCATCGTAGCCAGTGCCTACGCCGCCGCAACGCACATTAATCAACGAGGAGAAGGACATGGGACGACTAAGCACAAATTATCAGTGAGGACATGGATGGATGCTCGCCGCCGCGCTTACATGTAGACCGGGCGTCTTCCTCAGGTTAACAAGAAGAGTGGACCGCACCTTGATGCTCTTTCTACCACTTTCTCCTGAAATTATTTAAGTCTGGTCAATTACAAATTATTAAAAAAAATGAGATCCATGGGCACTAGCACCCAGGACTTAGGTTTATAGAAGAAGCCCACCCGGATGAGAAACCAGAAATTCGACAACCTAGTTCTCACAAATTATTAACAAGACAACAAAGTAAAATTACTTGAGCTCGCCCTCACCTGTTTTCCGAAAATAAAACCGAGACAACGCCGCAGACGTCACCCCAAGCAGCACATCGTTTACGGTCTGCAGAGAAGGATCGCAATCCAGCGAGTTAATCGATCACACAACTCATCTTTCAGAGAAAAAGAATAATCGACTATGTAGGCAGGACTTGAGGATCCACGTACGCAGTTCATGGTGTTCTTGACGTACTTGACGTCGTCGAGGCTGAGCGTGCGGTTCACGAAGCGCTTGGGCCGGAACTCCACGCCCTCCGCGCCCTTGAACAGCGTCGGCGGGTCGCGCAGCATCCACGTCGCCGTCGCGGAGAAGCACAAAACGTCCACCACTGTGTGCCACGCGAGCACGAGCAGCGACACGACCCACGCGGCGAGGACCGCCAGGGCGCCCCATGACGACGGCGAGTGGCGCGAACGCAGGGCGTACGCGGGGCCAGCGCGACGGGGGGCGCCGGTGGTCGGCAGCTCCGGCAGCGCGTCCGGGTCCGCAGCGCGGCGGGTGCAGGCGATGAAGAGGGACAGGAGCGAGACACCGTCGCCGACGGAGTGGTGCACGCGAAGCACGACGGCGGCGGCGGCGTCGGAGGTGGGGAAGTCGAAGACGTGCAGCTCCCAGAGCGGGCGGGAGTGGTCCATGGGGAGCGTGGACAGAGACGACACGTAGTGCTCCAAGGCCCGGTCTGGGTCTGCGGACGTGGCAGTGGGGTCCAGGTCCGGGACGATGACGTGGTCGTCGAGGTTCACCGTGGTCCGGACCCACTTGGGCCTCGCGTCCTCCTCCAGCTCGTCCACCACCTGCAGACATGGCTTGTGATGTGATGCATAAGAAGAGTACTGAAATTTTGTGTTTACTTTGGGTTTTCCCTGCTAGCACGCAGTTAGTTCCTTCAGAAATGAGGTTTGGTTTGGTTAATCGTACTACACGTTGATCAGATACAGTGATTGAACTAGGCGCGAACGAATGGGAGCCTGCCAAGCTCGTACTTGATTGGATCATTTGGATCGATCAGTCGAGCTACAGAATCAAAAATCACATCATGCGGTTCGGACGGCAGAGAGTGGTTTCTTTAGGCACACGGAACACATGATAATACTGCAGATTGCAGGACCAATTAATACACTGAACTATCAACAACTTATTACCGAGGAGCCCAACTCTGCAACTGTATCTCGAAAACTCACTATTGAACTTCCGAACCAACAGGAAAAGTTCAACAAAGAACGCTAGCTCATTAGACTAGTCATAATCGGAGTAACTTAACTAGTAACATCACACATTTCAATACAAGATTGCTTATGTGGCAGCTAATTAATGAGGAGAGAGGGATTTGTGGTAACTTAGCTAGTTACTGTAACATCGCACATTTCAAGACATAATGAGTCTATAGCCTAATAAATGAACTCTTTCATGATACCACTCATATGTTACTACCCACTATGGAGGTAGTAACATCGACTAGTAACACTGGCAAGTTACTACTCTATGTTACTCCCCACTATGAGCAGTCTTAGTGATACTACCTCCGTCCGGATTTATCGGTCCCCATTGTATTTCGTGCCAAATTTTGACCATAGATTAAACCAACAAAATGTTCACGCATGTCACCAAACATTATATTTTTGATAACTATGTTCAAATACGAATTCAATAAGATAATTTTTTTCGACATGCATTAATATTTTGTTAGTTAAATCTTTAGTCAAAATTTGGCACAACTACAAAGTGGACCTATAAACCAGGACGAAGGTAGTAGTTGTTAGCACTCGCTTTCTTCTATACACACTGAGGTTGGTCATAGTGGGGAGTAACATATACTAGTATCATGCATATGATCCTAGTGTATAATACTACATCTATAGTGCATAGTATCATAAAATACTCCCTCCTTTCCGGTTTATAAGGCTCAATTCAAAAATCTCACCAACCAAAATAGATGGTGATTGGTGGAATACCTTTTGGAGTTTGCAAAAGCACCCAATTAATGCTTTTGTTTTCCTCAAAAAGTATGTTACCAATGCATTAATTGCAATGCATGCATGCATAAATTACATGCATTGGTTAATTTCCTCTTAATACTTGCATGCAATGATTTAATGCACCTTGAAATCTGAACATGTGATGGGAAACAACCAAATTGAGCCTTATAAAATGGAAAAACTAAAATTTTGAGATAAGCCCTATAAACCGGAAAGGAGGAAGTAGTATCATATGTGGTCTTATTTATTGTCATGCATGACACATAGTAGCATAACATTTATTATGATACGATATATATCTATGTTACTATGACCCTTTCTTTCTTCTTTAATTATCTACCACGTAAGCATGTTTGTGAGTTTCAAGTATATGATACTAGTTATGTTACCCCGCTATGGCCAGCCTGAGTGCTTGGGCCGACTGAAGCAGCAATAGAACTTGGGAACGAGGAACAGTACACATTCAGTACTCTATACTCTAAATCTCCCAGTGAACGCCGGTGCAACATGATCATTCTACGCACGGCACATCAAAAGCATGGTGGTCCAAAAATGAATCAAGACGGAACGATGGCGGGAGCACGCGTGCGTACCTGGACGCTGCAGAAGCGGGGGTGGCGCGCGAGGGTGGCCTCGAGCCCGGCCCGCACGCCGGCCAGGTCGACCCGCGCGCCGAGGCCGAACACGGACACGATGTAGCAGCTGAAGTGCGGCTCCCGGAACAACCGCCCCGTCGGGCTCACCGGCTCCTCGCCCTCGCCTGTCTTGCCCCCGCCGCCCCTCTCCGTCTCGCGGGCGTACCTCGCGTCTATCGCCGACGGCCGCTTCCGCAGCGCACTCCCGCGGCGGCGATCCATCCTTTCCGCCACTACCACGTGACCGCGCGCGTCTGTGCTTGTGGACAGGTCCACGCCCCTTATGTAGTCGTGACGCACGGCGCACGGGACGGTGCCGGTGCAAGTGCTTGGACACCACGCGCGCGCGCGTCGCTGCCGTGCGCTTGTTTTTTCGTTTCTTCGGGAAGCATTTATGTGCGCCTGCGTCTGCTCGGGCGCCGCAACGTGCGAAACTACTGCCGGGGTGTGCTTTGACTGGCTGAGCTGTGATTTCGTTTGTGGTAGCAAGCCGTGGCGACCGAGCAGCGCAGGTTGGAACTGGTGCGAAAGTCACCCGCCGGCTTGGCAGTGTAGAGCGCTGCGCAGAGCCGGGAATCTCCACACTCCACACTCCACACGCGACCGGCTTTGATGGTTAACTTTCTTGAAGTGATGCATTTGATCGGCGGTGTCGTGTACATTTCTCCTTCCAAATTCCAATATAACCGGCGATGACGGACCGTCTCACACCCTGTGGGCGTCGACACGGGATCCGTCGCTCTCGTGACGACTCCTGTTTCAGAACCGCTGCAACGCGATCATTGTTAGAGAGAAAACACCGCTCTTTATTGATCACAAGATATCACTAGACCATGCCGGCGGCGCACGTTGCTGCGCCCGTCCATTATTTCAATAAAATTATAGAAATCTGTCAAAATGTTGGAAGCATGAAACATGTTGTCCGAGCAAATATACGGGAAAAATGCTTTAGTACAATGATATTGCTATATATAACTTGAAACGGCTTGTTATGAGAATGTGTGTATGACACTGACCATAAGCTGGTCCAAATATGGAATGTACGGATTTCAGTGAGTGGCATTATATCAAACTCAGTACAACATATCATAATCTGTTCATAGCGTTTTGAAAGATAGTACTGACATGAAGCACAAAGCCAATTTGAAATGAGAGGTGCATTTTCAAGTTGTACTCCGTGTGCCATGGAGGTTCCTGCAAGATATGCATCTTAGTTATTTCAAGAGTTACTTGATGAAGGAACATGTATGACGACAAAAAGAAAAGATGTTGCTATGGAGATCTTATTAGAAAATATGGATTAACTTATCTATAGCTAAGGGGCTGGTCTAGAAACATGACTTAAAAATCACCCTTATTGCTCTGTTTTTCTGATAATAGAACAAGACTGGTTAGGTACCAATTATGGAGTCAAGCTTGAACGTGTATTCTCCCAGGTGCCAGGGACCAACCTGTCCCTCCCTGAGGAACTACTCTCTCCCACTCCATGCGGTTTTCCTCCTCTGCGAGGATCAATACGTTTGAACAAAACAACATGGAGTGGAGGATCATATGCCAATGAAAAACTGTTGTAGGACACACAAATGACTTCTAAACAGAAAATATATGCGTTTGCAAGATATCAAGATGATTAGCATTTCCGTTACACTGAGTACTCCATAAATCCAATGGGTTTTCCAGCAAAGTTGGCAGTGCATCATCTCAGTTAAATAAAACAAGTTTTATGTTTTTATGCCATCCACAAAGAATGCGGCATTCAGTAGTTCAAAACGTTGGTTGTTTCAAATCTGGACAGTTACTCCACTATAAAGCATAAAACGAAGCTTCTACAAGGCAGTGTGTTATCAGGCTTTAGGAATGATGAAACACTTCCCTGCACATAAATAAAATAAATTTATCATCTTCGGCTCAAACCATTACCAAGCAATGTTATTGTCTTACATTATCTCTAACCCATGGGAGCCTCGTAGTGTTCAGAAATTAGAAACAAAACCTAACCTTCTATCAATTGTATCCCTAAAATCTTGTACCAAAATTCAGTGTCATTAAATACTTAAGTTTGTTAACTGTTGTGCCTACTTGTGTGACTCGCTGTTCTCGGCGCACAATCAAGTCAAAGTAGGGTAAAATTAACTTAGAGCAAGACAGCTCAGGCATCACCTGCATGGACGAAAGTTGTGGTAGTTCTGCATTCCAATGCAATGCAAAGTTCAACGCAAAATGTAGCAAGTATATATTGAAAGAATAACTACTCGATTGTGTTGATGGCAAGGAGGCTAATGCTAACTATGAACAACTGGAGAAGGTTTGTGTGATACATTAATAGTG
>NC_057801.1:495324021-495326089 GCF_018294505.1 Triticum aestivum | reverse complement strand
ATAGGGAAAATCCATCGTACCACCCGGTGGTAGTTACCCCACATGTCTCATATACTATATATGGGACACTATATATATACATTTGTCCTATATATATACATTTGCCTAGAAACCGTCAGATGACACTAAGATGTGTGCACGTGTAATTAATATTAGTATTAATTGATAATTAGTATTAGGAAAGAATTATTACTAATTATTGCTTGATATGAACACTTAATACCCACCCAATTTAAGCCCATGCATGTCTCATACGTCACATAGCCGGGTATTTTTTGCGTATCATGGAGATCGTATTCTTTTGTGTGCTCTCTTTTTTTCACCGAGTATCTAATACCTCGGATAAATCGCTGGGTATATACATACATAACCAAAAATATCTTAGATATGTTTTTGTAGTTTATACAAAGCCATATTTTACTTTAGATACATACGCCAATTGGTTATGTACAATATCTCCAAGCGTTTTCGCACAGCCGAGTATACAAGTATGCAGACACCTTGGGTATTTCCACTTGAAGTATATTATTGGATTTATAATATTTTCCTACATTTTTTCACATAGCTTGGTATATACATTGATAAGGTATGTACAATCATTTCCTACCCTTTTTCGTATAGGTGGTTATATACGTCGCGGTTATATACGTCGACCGGGTATTATAATATATTCATCAGTAGGTATTGTATAACCGTAGATAGTTCAGAAACAAAAATAAATGCAATTAGTCAAGAAAATATTGTGTATATACATACCCGCGTACATACATTTTTTCGTTAGTAAGTATATGATACCCATTTTAAAGAATTAGGAAACAAAAAATGTAATAGTTCAAAAAATAAATTATTGAATATATATGTACATGTGTATGTCTAAAATTTCATTGGTAGGTATTAGATACCCGTATTAAATAGTTAGAAAACAAAAATACGCGTATTATATACCTGTAACAATTCAAACAAAATCAAAATTAATATGTTTTATTATATGGCAAGTCTTGCATGCCTAATAGTTAGAGCCGGAAAATAAAATGTAAGCATGGAAAGTCTTGCATGAAGAATGGTTAGGAAACAAATTAAATATGTCACAGTTTCCAAAACGATCAAGATGCCCAGGCACCTAGGTGCCCCATCTATTTTACCTATATATATATATATAAATATATATATATATATATATATATATATATATAGGGAGGGGAGTTTTGGCTCCCGGGTCCAGATGAACCCGATATCTGGGCCGACCAGCAGTGCTTTGGGATATGTGCCATGTATTATTGAGTTGGATATACGGCGGTGGAAAGGGATGGGCGAGGGCAGGTATGTATGTTGTCAGACGGCTGCAGATAACGCCCCGTCTAGGAGGCGTTAACGGCTTGGGGCGCGCCCCGTTTGTTGTACAGTGCAGCCGTCGGGTCCAGAGCAAGAATTGTTCCGATGTGCTGGTCCATCGCAGGCGCTACAACTGGACGTGCCTCCCCCTGGACTTGGTTGACCTGGTTCTAGATCTGGTTCTGAACCGCATTGCCATCCAGATGCGCGGGCAAGAACCTGGCGTATTCCTCCTGCCACTCGTAAAACTTGCATTTGCTGGCCTGCGTGGATGAAGAGAGAAAGACAGATCATGTCAGGGGCTTAGTGTCTGGAATGATTGCCAAAATTCAGAACACTTACATCTTTCTGAATGCACTCGTAGAATCTCTGCCCTGGCTTCGATCCACCAGATCCGCAGATGAAGGACATGATCTTCTCGCCGCAGTACGAACAAGAGATGAGAGGCAGCATCTCCTGTGCGACGGGGCGCTGGCTTGAAGATGATGAAGACGCCATGGTCGCGTTGGATCTGGAATTCGCTACAATACTAGATATTTTGGGAGACGTATGGAGGAAGACGGCTTGGAGAGCTGGTAAAAAGGTGTGGACTGGGGAGGGCGCGGTGGAAAACGCCGGTTATATGCGCGGGTGGCACAGAACGCCTCACCCGTCTGTGCCGACACCCCGCTGTGTGTTCCGTCCAGACTCGGCCTAACGTCGTCCCCATTCCGACCGTTGAGTGGGGCCGTGCGGG
>NC_057801.1:495132318-495323585 GCF_018294505.1 Triticum aestivum | reverse complement strand
TATATTTATATTTATATATTTTTGTTTCAATGTGATGGAATGGTAAGCTCACCTGAGAGAGCTCTCATATTCAGTTTCTCGAACCTCAAGTAAAGTATATTTGTCATCACTGATGCAAGAAGAAAAGTTCTTACAATCATATATTAAACTAAGACCTGCTAAAAATCATCCAAAATGCACAAAAAGGCCCACAATCAAGCATAAACTGAAGCAACAGTAAAAAAATATTTCGTCTTTTCAGGATCTGTGCAAATAGTAGAGATGCCATTTTATCTGAAAAAATGTATTTAAAGATAAATTTGGCTAAGCAATTCCTATCAAGAGGAATGTTACAGGAGGGATGGGATGGTTCTGACATAAATGCAAGCAGATCATACGGCCAAAAGTAGAAAACTATGCGGACATTTTCTTTTTCTGGAAGGCAGTTCCGAAAATACAAAGCTTGCTATTCCTGATGCACCGTTGCTATATATCCAACATCGCAGAAATTAAATGGTTGGGATTTGTTTGATAATCAATTGGACATGAGAAAACCATAGAAAATATAAAAATAAACTAATAAAGATGACTTGAATTCGCTTCAGATTCAATGACCGAAACATTCAGATGATTGTGCAGATACTGTAACTGTTACCATCATCTGGCAATCAAGTTTTTGCTCACCGGTAAGCTGCACATATATGAAGAATTACTATGTCAATTTCAATCCCGATTGAGTGGGAGCATATCTTTGAACATAACTCACTGCAAGGAATCAACGGAGCGACATCAAATCAAAAATTAATGAAAAAAGACCTAATACTCACACTCTTCTTGAGTAGAAAAGCGAGGCTGGAAATGGTACATCTTGAGCCAACATTTGATAATCAGTAACAAAAATACATTCACCAGCCAAAAGTGAAGATTATAATCTGCACCATCCTCATGGCGTCGTAAACACCTTAGAAAATCACATGTGTGACTGAAGTTGGAAGGAAGTAGAAAAACAGGACATGCAACTCTCATATCTACCTCACATGTGTCTGTCTCCCAAGTGAGCACGCTGGCAAGATCACCCTACCCTTTTTGTCCGTGATCCGTGAGAAATTAACTGATATTGCCATTGGTGTATTGAATACCTAGACGAAACACACCATCACCGTAGTAAAATAACATAGGATATTACAAGGCCATAAGAGCAGGGTGTATGTTTGATATGGGGTGTAGACCATGACCCCTATAATGCACAATATCCTATTTTATTTATAATACAAAACCTAAAAAGAAGATGGTTACTCATATCGAACTCCGTACTGTGTGAAATAATATTGGACCAGAGCAAATAATCTCACACTATAACCATTAGCTCCTTGAGAAATTCCATGATGTTGGCACTCAAACATAACAATTTCAAGAAAGTTAGAATTCAAGTATAGTACCGTTAGGCAACAAATCATTAAAGGTGAAACCATCGCCACACCTTCCAATGTAGAAAAATTAACCAACCAAGTGAACTTAGGTCCAATCAACCGAGTTATAGAACCTGCATTCATTTGGGAAAAGCATGTAAGAAAATCTATAATTCCATGCAAATTGGGGGAGAGAGTGGAGGTAGGAAGGAGGGAACACTGCCAGACGGAGAGTTTTTTTGCCGAAGTAAGGAGGGAATTAGGAAGGAGAATCTAGGCATGGGGATTATATAAGCGCATCGACTAAAGAAGGAACATGAATTGGAAGTGTAACTAACCCGCAATTATTTGTCAGTGATGCACATGGATTACCATCAATGACTTCAACCGTGACAGAATCGCCGTCGGACAGAGTCGAATCGACAGGGGGCGATTCAGTACCCCCGCCCCACCATGCACATCGCACGGAGAGGCTAGCCGGTTGGTGACCAGTCTGGGATCTCCATGTAGGGCTGTTCATGCGACCGTGCAACAGACCTGACCGACGCAGCCGAGTGGATCCATGTAGTTGCCCTGCGAGGCGCCTCCGACTCGTCGGTCGAACCCTAGCATGGTCTCCATGGAGCCGTCGCTCCCGCATCGGTCGCATGTTGATGAGCCGCCACGTCAAGAGTTGGGGAAGCTGTCTACACTTGGACCTGCCACCTGCATCTCGATACGCTTTGTGCGACCTGCGCGCCTCCATCTTTTTTTTGAGGTAACCTGCACGTCTCCATCTGCTACTTGGGCTATTATGCGACCTATTCGGCGCTTATGCGCCCGCGAGCAAACGGGCGCCTGAAGGGCGCGGCTACTTGGGCTCGGCCCATTTTGCTTTCCAACCTTTTCTGTTAAAAGGCAAAAAAAGAACGCTATGAAATTGATTCGAACATGCGAACTCCCAATCGAAGGTTGCTTGTTCTAACCAACCCGCCAACAAGCGCAGCTGTGCTAACATTCTAATCTATACGTCATTTATTCGTTCCATTTGCTTCCGAGTTCAATGAACTTTTTTTTTTCAAATTGATGAACTTTTTTCAGATTTGTGAACTTTTTTTCTAATTCGATAAACTTTTATTCAAATCCAATGAAATTTTTTTGAATCTGATGAACTGTTTTCAAAATCAATGAACTTTTAAAAAAAAATTATGAACTTTTTTCAAAATTTGATGAACTGTTTTCAAAATCAATGAACTTTTAAAAAAAAATTATGAACTTTTTTCAAAATTTGATGAACTTTTTTTCAAATTCGATGAACTTTTTTCGAATTCGGTGAACTTTTTTCAAAACCAATGAACTTTTTTTAAAATCGATGAATTTTTTTTTGAATCTGATGAACTTTTTTTGAATCCGATGAACTTTCTTAGAATTCAATGAACTTTTTTTGAAAATCAATGAACCTTTTTCATGTTTATGAAACTTTTCTTAAAATTTAATGATTTTTTTTGAATTCACGTTTTCTTTTTTATGGTAATTTATATTGAGTATATATTAATGTTTTACTGCACGAAACGGTTAACTAGCTCTGTTTTCTTGTAGTAGACAGCAAAGTTAGTTTGGTCTAGTAGTTGGTGAGGTGCAGTCACAACAATCCGGTCCTGAGTTCGAATCTTCAGCCGTCCTCACTTTTTGTTGCTTTTCCACTTTAACAGCGAACGAGTACAAGCGCGCGTTGGGCCGGCCCGGTCTCGCTCGCGTCGTCGGATGGGTTGCGATCCATCATCCCTGTTTGCTACACGTGATGGACAGGTAAGCATTGGCCCACTCACCGCTTTCTGCCCCGCGCCCATCTTACTTCTTCACAGGATAATCTCAGCCACTCCTTTCCCCTCGCACAGACTATCTCATTTCTTCTCGCGTCTTCTCTATTCTTTCGTGTCCACTTTTGGCTGACGCCGCGGTTGCTGTAGTGGGTCACCGGTGAAGGCGACGGGGGATGGTGACTACCGGGGGTGCTGCGGACACGACAGTGGATGCAACCGGTGGCCGAGTTGCGACAGGAGATGGAAAGATTTTTCTTTGCTACCGCCGCATCCTGGTGATGCCATGGCCGCCTCCGGTGTGTTGTGCCCCTGTTCACCGCGAGCTGCTGGAAACCAGCCAATAGAGATGGTGCGACCGCGGTCACCGCAAGCTGGAACCAGCCAGCGGCGATGCTGCGACCGCGGTCACCGCGAGTTGGAACCAGCCAGCGGGAATGCTACAACCGCGGTCACCACGAGCTGGAACCGGCTAGCCGCGGTGCTACAACCGGTGAGGTGTTGGGCTACAATGGTGTCACCACGCCCCGTTTTGCTGCAATCGTGTTCGCCGTAAGGTGGAACCGAGACGGCATGGATGCTGCAACCATGGTCACCGCAAGCTCGAACTGGCGACGGTGTTCTACAACCACGTAGGCAACATGTTGGATTCGGCATGGTTTGCTACAATGGCGACGGGGGTGGCAGCACTGGCGAGCTTTTTTTTGCTGGAACCGCTACGCTTTTTTGCTACTACCAGCGAAATTTTCTGCTGCTACCGGCAACTCGAGGGCGAGTACATTTTTACGAGCTCGTCGTTGGCGCGCGGAGACCGGCGACCGACATCACCGGAGCTGCGACGTCCCCACGGGAAGCTCCAACCGCGGATGCACGCTGCTGCATGTTCTTGGCCGGCAAAAAAACACAGGAGGCGAGGCGCGGCGACCGGCGGCGACGGCAGCGAGGACGGCGACTGGCAAGAAGGCGGCGAAAGGCGAGACACGCCGAGCAGTGTTTCGAGGCCGGGCATGTCGCTCGTCCATGCCGGGTGTTGGAAGCTTTTTCTCAAAGAACACGTCAGGAGGAAGAAGGAAGTGATCGGCGCCTATCACTTCCCAAAAATTTAACAGAGCAGCGGTCCAGAAACATCAGCGATCGGTATTAGCAAACAGAAGAAGATTAGGTGTGATTTACAGCTAATCTGACGGCTGAAAAAGCTTAAAACTAGCGATCGGAAGGTAAAGATGCTATGGACCTAGGGTAGTGTCATAGGCCTGACCTAGACGCCCTACCCAAGATCACTACCATAGAATTAAGAACATTCAAAGTATAACAAAAGATACCGACTGAAGTAACCTTGGAGTGCAATTCACTCGACCAATTATTTCATTCAGATACCCCAATTCCATTCGACCAAGATGAAGTCACTCGACCATACAAGAAACAACTCGGAGTGCAGAAGACCTAGAATCACCCAGGATGGCAACGGTGAGGTGTTCACTCTGTAGCCTTAAAGATCATTGATAGCTCTTTATAGCTGGCGTTACCAATAACGCCCTGTCTTAATGTACATTGAACCATGTATCGTGGGTCCTGGTGCACTCTATATAAGCCACCCCCTCCTCTGGTACAAGGGTTCACACCCCCTGTAACACACATACTCATATTCCAGTCGACCGCCTCAGGATACCGAGACATAGGGCTTTTACCTCCTCCGAGAGGGGCCTGAACTCGTAAAATCATGTGTACAACCTCGCCGTAGCTAGGGTCTTGTCTCCTCATACATACCCCATACTCTTACTGTCAGACTTAGTACCACAACAGTTGGCGCCCACCATGGGGCAAAGCGTCTTGGCAACTTCCGGTGAGGTTGCAATTTTTTCGATCTTCATCAACATGGTTTCCGGCGGTGGTTTGACCGTGGGCCGTGAGATCCAACTCGGGCGCTCATTTTCGTCGCCGACGACTCCGCCTGGCTTCAAGAAGCTCCCCTCAATGTTGAGGCTCTTCCGATCCGCGGGGCAGCGCATTTCCGCGCGAGTGCCTGCGGTATCCTTCTGCGGCAGCCGTCGACCCAGTATCGATCGACTCCCGCATCATCCACTCACTCCGCTGGATGCCGCCACAAATGAGCCGGTCGGTCGCGGCTCCAGCGATGGGTAAAGCATGCGGTGGCCCGCCAGTCGGCCACCCCTCAAGTCGCGGCAATTGAGCCCGACGAATTTCTCTACAGACCATTCGACTAGCTCCGTGGACACTCTTTCCGAGCGCGGGAGTAGTGACCCCGCGGCGGAAGTTCTCATGGTCGACTCACGTCACAACCCACCCGGGTTTCGCCGCAACGGCGACAACGGCGACGGTGATGGCCCGTCGTATGGTCATGATGAATACGAGCCCCAACCCCTCAATTCGCAACAAAGGGAAGAGTTGCACCGGTGCAACGTGGAGGCGCTCCAGACCCCTATCGTGTGGAGACTTCTGAGGCTCGGGCCTTGGAGGTTGAACGCCTGGCCACATTGGCCGAGCGCGCGCGTCTGGAGAATCTCCAGCATTCTCTCGACGAACGCGCCCGTCGATTGATCCTAGAATCTAGTCGACGACAACGACAATTGTTTCCACCCGAACCCCAGGTATATCGCACTCCGATCCAGAATCTTACAGCTGGCGCACGTATAGCAGAATCTATTCAACCGTCCCGTTCAGAGGCTGGAGGAGGCTTGATGCAGATCCGAGCGCTTCTCCGGGCAGCAGGAGAGCAAAAGTCAGCCGTTTCTCAGTCGCGCAACAGAATCTACAGCAGGTCAGTGAGGGCAGACACGGTTCAGTCGACGCATAGTCCTGGGTCCCTTTGCGAGGTGAAGATCGTGATCACCGTCAAGATCGGCACCTAGGAAGAGCCCACCGAGAGTTTGATCATGAATATGCCCGTGACAACCACCGTCGAGTGCCTTCACCCCCTCCGAGGGGCGGGTCATACGCGCCTCGGCGGTATGACGACAAGCGTCCGTATAGTAATGACCGTAGAGCTCTAGTCAACCCACGAGAGCATGGGTTCGATGCAAGATCACTCCTCATGCAAGGTTTGGTCGACAGGAATAGGGCATACAGAGATGGACTGGATAGAGATCGACCCAATGGAAGTAGAGTGCATGTTTCCGGCCCCGAGTGTTTCGGAGGAGCCATCCGAGCCGCTGAGATCCCTCATAACTTCATGACTCGACCGTGTTACATGTACCTCAAGTTAAAGATGCCTAGCCCCAGAGGCGTGATCACAGTCACTGGAAATCGACAGAGAGCAGAAGCGTGCCTCCATAAGGGCTCAAAGATCACCGATGAATAGATGGCAGTAGTAGGGATGGAAGAATACCAGAAGAATGCAGATCCGAGTGAGTTGTTGCGTGCCAAGAAGCCTGCTTCAGAGTCTGCATTTTAGTCATCCGGTGAAACAAAACTAGTTCACATTCACCCAACCGATCCCAATGCTGCTCCGACTCATATCTCAACGACACTCGACAGCAAATAGGAAGAAGAGCTCATCCAGTTCCTCCATGAGAACTGGGACATCTTCGCATGGAAACGATCAGACATGTCGGGTGTACCTAGGGGACTGGCTGAGCACCATTTGCGAGTCGACCCGAAAGCAAAACGAGCATCTCCGTCGGTCCGCCTTGGAGAAGAGGAAGGCAATTGGCGTGGAGGTGGCTCAGCTTCTGGCAGCTGAGCTCATCCGTGAGATATACCACTCCGAGTGGCTCGCCAGTGTTGTCATGGTCCCCGAGAAAGATAAATCACTTCGAATGTGTATCGATTTCAAACATATCAATCGGGCCTGCTCGAAAGATCATTTCCCTCTGCCCCGCATCGACCAGATAGTCGATTCAACTGTGGGGTGTGAGCGCTTGTCCTTTTTGGATGCATATTCCGGGTACCATCAGATTCGACTGTATGGACCCGACGAAATAAAAACAACTTTCATCACCCCATTCGTGTGTTTTTGCTATGTTACTATGCCCTTTGGCCTCAAGAATGCTGGTGCCATGTTCATGTGCATGACTCAGAAGTGCCTGCTCACTGAAATCAGTCAGAATGTGGAAGCATACATGGATGACATCATGGTCAAGTCACGCAAAGGTTCCGACCTACGGACTGACCTCGCTGAAACCTTTGCCAACTTAAGAAGATATGATATCAAGCTCAATCCGTCAAAGTGCATGTTCGGAGTCCCAGGTGGAAAGTTACTCGGTTTCCTCGTTTCCAAACGAGGAACCGATGAAAACCCAGAGAAGGTTGGCACAATCCTCCGAATGAAACGCCCTGTGCATGTGCACAATGTTCTTACTGGTTGTTTGGCTGCATTGAGTTGATTCATCTCACGCCTCGGTGAAAAGGCATTACCTCTTTACCTACCGATGAAGAAGTCTGACAAGTTCGAGTGGAATCCTGAAGCTGAAGTAGCGTTTGAAGAGCTCAAAGCCCTACTTTCCACCCAGTCGGTGCTTGCCACTCCAATCAACAAGGAGCCTTTACTAATATACATTGCAGCCACTGGACAAGTTGTCAGCATAGTGCTCACGGTCGAGTGGGAAGAGGAAGGCAAAACCTACAAAGTTCAGCGCCCAGTGTATTATATTTTTGTAGTTTTGACTCCGTTCAAGCAGAGATATCCACATTATCAGAAGCTAGCTTATGGAATTTACTTGACCACGAGGAAAGTTGCACACTACTTCTCAGACCACTCGGTTTCAATCGTCAGTGATGCTCCATTTTCAGAAATTCTAAACAATAGGGATGCAACTGGTCGAGTGGCAAAGTGGGCGATTGAACTTCTTCCTTTGGATATCAAGTTTGAGGCAAAGAAAGCAATCAAGTCCCAAGCAATAGCAGATTTCCTTGTTGAGTGGATTGAACAACAGCAACCGACCCAGATTCACTTGGAGCATTAGACTATGTTCTTTGATGGGTCCAAGATGTTGAATGGCTCTGGTGCAGGAGTGGTTTTGGTATCCCCAAGAGGTGACAAGCTCAGCTATGTCCTCTAGATTCACTTTGATTCTTCAAACAATGAAGCTGAGTATGAGGCACTTTTGTATGGGTTATGTATGGCCATTTCACTCGGTGTCCGCCGCTTGATGGTATACGGCGACTCGGACTTGGTGGTCAATCAAGTGATGAAGGAATGGGATATCAGAGTCCAACAATGACCGGGTTATTGCAATGCAGTAAGAAAGCTAGAGAAGAAGTTTGAGGGGTTAGAGCTCCACCACATACCCTGAATCAAGAATAAAACTGCCGATGATCTGGCGAAGATAGGTTCCACTCGGAAGTGTATCCCCAGTAATGTGTTCTTGGAGCATCTCCATACCCCGTCAGTTCAAGAAGATCCCTTCACGGAAGAGCCCCCACAACTGATAAGTTCAACCAATCTGACTGAGATTGAGTCCTAGCTGTAGTCGACTTGATCATGGAAGTTTTAGTGATCACCCCGACTGGATGGTGCCATATATCACATACCTGCTCAGGCAGGAACTCCCATAAGATGAAGATGATGCCCGCCAGATCGTCCGTCGATCCAAAGCCTTCACCGTGATAAGTGGACAGCTTTACATGGAAAGTGTCACAGGAGTGGCTCAGCGTTGCATCTCCCCAGAAGAAGGTCGAATGATTTTAAATGAAATCCACTCGGGGACCTGTGGTCACCATGCGTCCTCTCGGACCATCATAGCCAATGCATACCGAGCGGGATTCTATCGGCCGCATGCAAATGAGATGGCAAAATATATAGTCGGCAAGTGTGAAGGCTGCCAGTTCTACTCAAACATGTCCCACAAGCTGCATCTGCCTTGAAGACTATTCCACTCGTCTGGCCGTTTGCAGTTTGGGGGTTGGATATGGTTGGACCTTTCAAGACCGACAAAAGTGGTTTCACTCATTTGCTCGTAGCAGTCGACAAATTCACCAAATGGATCGAAGCCAAGCCTATCAAGAACCTTGATTCAAGAACTGCCATCAGTTTCATCAGGGAGCTGATATTCAGATATGGAGTCCCTCCCAACATTATCACAGATAACGGCTCCAACTTTGATTCTGTTGAGTTCAGGGCGTTTTGTGCTTCCCAAGGCACTCGGGTCGATTACACATCTGTTGCGCACCCGCAGTCGAATGGGCAAGCAGAAAGGGCGAATGGTTTGATCCTTCAAGGGCTGAAACCCCGACTGATGTGTGACTGTAGGACCTTGAAGTATGTCTAGAGGGGGGGGTTGATTAGACTACTTGACCAATTAAAAACTTAACCTTTTCCCAATTTTAGACTTTGGCAGATTTTAGCTATCTTTGCACAAGTCAAGCAATCTTCACACAATTCAAGCAAGCATGCAAAGAGTATATGAGCAACGAAAATTAAAGCATGCAACTTGCAAGAATGTAAAGGGAAGAGTTTGGAGGATTCAAACGCAATTGGAAACACAGATGTTTTTATCGTGGTTCCGATAGGTGGTGCTATCGTACATCCACGTTGATGGAGACTTCAACCCACGAAGGGTAACGGTTGCGCGAGTCCACGGAGGGCTCCACCCACGAAGGTTCCACGAAGAAGCAATCTTGTCTATGCCACCATGGCCGTCGCCCACAAAGGACTTACCTCATTAGTGGTAGATCTTCACGAAGTAGGCGATCTCCTTGCCCTTACAAACTCCTTGGTTCAACTCCACAATCTTGTCAGAGGCTCCCAAGTGACACCTAGCTAATCTAGGAGACACCACTCTCCAAGAAGTAACAAATGATGTGTTGATGATGAATTCCTTGCTCTTGTGCTTCAAATAATAGTCTCCCCAACACTCAACTCTCTCTCATAGGATTTGGATCTGGTGGAAAGAAGATTTGAGTGGAAAGCAACTTGGGGAAGGCTAGAGATCAAGATTCATATGGTTGGAATGGAATATCTTGGCCTCAACACATGAGTAGGTGGTTCTCTCTCAGAACTGGTAAGTTGGAGGTGTAGGTTTGTTCTGATGGCTCTCTTCACGAATGAAGAGGAGGTGGAGGGGTATATATAGCCTCCACACAAAATCTAACTGTTACACACAATTTACCAATCTCGGTGGGACCGAATCAACAAACTCGATCGGACCGATTTAGTAAACCTAGTGACCGTTAGTGATTTCGGTGGGACCGACATGCAACTCGGTGGGATCGATATGGTTAGGGTTAGGGCATAACATAATCTTGGTGAGACCGATTACACAAACTCGGTGAGACCGATTTTGGTAATTAGCTAACCAAAGAGTTGGTCAGGTAAACTCGGTGGGACCGATTCGCTCTTTTTGGTGAGACCGAAATGTTACGAAAGGGAAACAAAGAGTTTACATTGCAATCTCGGTGGGACCGATCGCTCACTTCGGTTAGACCGAAACATTATGAAGGGAAACAGAGAGATTACAATCCCATCTCGGTGAGACCGAGATCCCTATCGGTGAGACCGATTTACCTAGGGTTTGTGGCAGTGGCTATGACATTTGAACTTGGTGGCGCCGGATAGAAAGAATCGGTGGGACCGATTTTGACTTTGGGTTTAGGTCATATGTGGGTGTGAGAAAGTAGTTGAGGGTTTTTGGAGCATATCACTAAGCACTTGAAGCAAGAGGCTCATTAAGCAACACCTCATCCTTCCTTGATAGTATTGGCTTTTCCTATAGACTCAATGTGATCTTGGATCACTAAAATGTAAAATGTAGAGTCTTGAGCTTTTGAGCTTGAGCCAATCGTTTGTCCTTAATATTTTGAGGGATCCACTTTCATCATCCATGCCATGCCATTCATTGAGCTTTCCTGAAATATTTGTCTTGGAATAGCATTAGCTCAATGAGCTATATGTTGTTATGAATTACCAAAACCACCTAGGGATAGTTGCACTTTCAATCTCCCCCTTTTTGGTAATTGATGACAACATACAGATCAAAGCTTCGACAAATGATAATAAGATTGAAAAACATCGTCGCTTTGAGAAGTATGTGATAAGCAAGAGCTCCCCCTAAATTTGTGCATAGTTTAAGATTTGCTTTGGACTGCAAATGCACAAGGAATTAGGCTCATGGGTTACTCTTCCATGTCGCATACATCTTGGTGGAGCGCTCAAAATAATAAAGATTGAATGCATGCACTCATCACCAAGCAAAGTGAATGATCATATAAGGATAAGTAAGATAATATCATCTAACAATCATAAGTGTAGCTTATGATCAAACACATGATCATCAATGTCTCACAGATAATAGCATAGTATCTCAAGCAATCAAAAGCAAACAAAGTTCAACCAAGAAGACAAGAGAGAACAAAAGCAAACTCTCTCTCTCGAAGCCTATGATCTATACATTTTTCTCCCCCTTTGGCAACAAGTTACCAAAAAGTTCCTAGAAAATGCATAGTACTATATCGTCTCTCAGGCTTGGTCTTAAGTTGGTGGTGTAGAGATGGCTCCTTGGACGAAGACTTCAGTTGATGTGGATGGAGTTGGAGGAGTTGGTGCTGGAGTTGGTTGCACTGGAGCTATAGCTGGTGCAGATGAAGTGGCTCTGGTGTTTGTCACTAGCACTGCAGCTGATCTGTGAGCTCGAGGCACTCTGGCAAATGCATCAGTAGTTGTCCTGCCCTTCCTCTCCTGTATGTCATCCTGTAGCTGCTCCACAACTGACTGAATCTCAGTTACTTTGACATCTAAATCATAGAATTTTTGTTCCATGATTCTTTCCAGGCTCTCCTAGTTTGAGTTAGGGTGGCCAACCCCTTCTCAATCCTCAGAGTTGATGCTATCAAGTAACCAAGCTGGTCCTGCTTGTTCTTCAAAAAGTACTCAGATGCCTCCTCTTGAGTTGGCATCTTGGCAACCTTCTCTCTCTTTGCTTTCTCCTTCTTCTCTTGAGCTTGTACTGATGATGGTTCATTCTCATTCATCACAACTTGATTGTACTCAAAGTCTGGATAGAGAGCAAAGTGTTCCTTATCCAACAGATATTTTCCTGTGCCCATCTTTGAGTTAATTAACTCCTGAATGTGTGGGACATATCCACAACTTCTCTTTTGGTCTGCTGCTGTCCTCTTGATAGTCTCAACCATGAGGCTCATGACCTTGAATTTCTGTGGCACATCAAATATGTGTAGCAAATTAATTGCATGCCCTCTGATCATGTTGTGGTTACCTGACTTGGGAAAAAGAGTGTGCCTTAGGATCCAGTTGATCGTTGGCAGCCCTGACAGAAGAAAATGGACTGACCCAAACTTGAAAGTCTCAAGAGCTTTGTCTGGGATCTCCTTGTACATATGTGACATAGAATTGTGACCCATCTTTTTCTTGGCATAAACGTCCAAGTCATCTTCACTCTCCTTTGGGGCATTGATCAGATTGGCCCATTCCTCAATAGTTGATTGGTATCTCGTACCTTCAGACATCCAAACTATCCTGCCATCTGGATAGAAATGTGCTGTGGAGTAGAATTGCATAATGAGCTCGTCATTCCAGTTTGTGAGCTTCTGCCCAACAAAGTCTGCAACTCCACACACACTGAAGCTGTCATACACTCCAGGATAATGTTCTTCATTTTCCTTTATGTAGGTCCAGTCGACCCACCTCATATCACACACTATAGGCTTCTTGTCCAACAAGATTGTCTCATAGAAATCCTACTGTTCCTTTGTGTGGAACCTGTAATCAACAGCAGTCCTTCTCGTGGTGGCATATGGATCTTACTCTCTCCATAGCCTCAACCCCGAGTCTCTCCTGATATTCATGTCCTCAGCCATAGGATGAGCATCATTGTGGTCTGGAATCTTGGGTTTGAGCTTCCTCAGGACTTGTCCTTCATCATCTTCCTCAGCAGCAACTTCAGGCACTGGGGCCTTGTTCTTCTCAGTAGCTGGTATACTCCTGGTATTCCTCTTTGATGCATTCTTGGGCTTGGAGGCAGCTTTGGATGATTCTTTGGGCTTTGATGTTGCAGCCCCTGAATTTATAACATCACCCATCAGCTTTTGTGCCTTGGGTGCTGGTGCAGCAACCTCTTCTTCCTCCTCCTCTTCCATCATGGAAGGTTGTCCAACAACTCTAGCCATGGTCTTTCTGACCCTTTCCTTCCTCTTCTTTCCTTCTGCAGCTGGCTCTTTGGGATCAGGTTTTTCAGGTACTTGTGTTGATCCTCTGACCTTCAGCATAGGTGTCCTCTTAGCAGGGACCTTCCTATTAAGTCCAGGCTTTGTGGTCTTTGCTGAGCCATACTCCTTTTTGAGCACTACCTTCTTGGAAGTAGCCTCATCTTCAGCTGCCACATAGTCCTCATCCTTAGAGTCTGAGGTTCTCTTCCTTCTGGCTCATGTGGCTGCTTTGGGCAAATTGTTAGGAGTGCTTCTGCTTCCATCATCTGAAGTGCTAGAGGGACTAGTGCCCTCACTCATGTGAATCTGCTCTTCTTCCCTATTCTGGCTGTCACTTTGGTCTGACATGCTGCAAACACTCACTGCTGACCCTGTGAATAGTTATAGATGAGATAGAATGGATGAGCATCACAAAATGCAGATATTTTTGCAAAAGAATGATTCAAAAACTTAGTTTCAGTTTTCCATAGAAAGCATCTCGGATCAACTGATTTTCAAACTCGATGATACCGAAGCAGCTTTGGAACCTAAACTGGTGAACTTGGTCAGACCGAGTCATAGTTCGGTGGCACCGAGACTGCTAGGGTTTCACTGAGTTCTAAAATTGGTCACACCGATTAGCAATTCTCGGTCAGACCGATAGTTACTAGTGCAATGGCATTAGCCGAATCGGTGGGACCGAGTTTTTCAACTCAGTGGGTCCGAGATGGTTTTGGCGGAAACCTAACCCTAAATTTTCAAATCGCATCTATTCTAAGGATTGTTTTGACTGGATAGAGGTGTTTCAATCATGGCAAGAATCATAATGAACACAATGTGCTGAGAATCAGACGAGGATAGCACTGTGATCGAGTTCATACCCTAGTTCGGCGATGAACTCGCTACGGCGGCAACGATGGAGATGAAATCCGTTGACGGCGGCGAAGACCAGCGACAGGAGGCCGCTGGCGACGAAGTCGACGATCCGGAGACCTAGAAGGCAGAGCGAGCTATGCGCGGGCGAAGAGGTTTGGAGAAAGTTTTCCAAATTTTTGCTCGTGTGAATATATAGCCCGACACTGTCGGTGTGACCGAGTGGAACGACTCGGTGGCACCGAGATGCATAACTGTTGACAGTTACAGCAACTCGGTGTGACCGAAAAGGTCAAATCAGTTGCACCGAGATTGAAAACCTAGATCGACTTAGTGATCATGGTACGACCAAAATGGAATAATCGGTCAGACCAAAAATCACAAAGAAGTTTTGGAAGTTTAAGTCTATGACAAATTGGGGACTCCGAGTGCTCCTCACACAGAGTGGTTCGAATCTGACTTGATCAAAATTTTTGATGTAGCATGAATAGAGTTTGAGACGAGAAAAACATAGATAGTTAGAGAAGGTTCTTAGGCATTCTTGTCCATCCACTTGGCCAAGGAAAAAGAAACCAATCAATCAAATCAACAAGTGGATGTCCTCGAATGAGTAAAATATGCAACCAACATGCTCACACAATAAAATGGCAAATGAAATATGTGGCAAAGCATGCACAACCAATTCTAGCATCTATCAAACAATTGGCGATGACTAGGTCATCTATATATGAGTATATTGACTTAGGAGTTAAATGAGAACATTTGATCATAGGTCATACTCATCGTTTAAGTTCAAGTGGGGTTACCACTTTTACATAATGCATTGATGTGTTCACATCATTAGAGTTGCTTTGACTCAATTCTTAGAGTTAAGCTCCCCCTAGATGTGAGATCCCCCCTTAGAGGGATGAACTAACCTTGGGTTTTGTCGATGATGACTTCATGTAGGTGTTGAAGATGTGGATGCTCAATGTTGATGTAGATCATTTGGAGCAATCCTTTGGAGTGAGTTGCACTTTCAATACCTACATGGGTTAGTCCCACAAGGAACAAACAAGAATATCCATAGACATAGAGTGATGCACACACAAGATGATGTCCATGAAAACATTAGGTTACCTTGTCCCTTGCCTTACCAACATGAGGGTTTGTGACTCCTTGAACTAGTGCAAGATATGGAAGTTGATTGCACTTGTCCTTGCCATAATGATATGAGTGAAGAATGTTGGCGGAGTCACCCTCAAGAACACTCTAGTTCTCCTTCTTCGGGATCGACATCATCTTGATGGGAATCCTTGGAGTTGTAGTTGTACTTGATGAAGTAGAACTTGACCTAGTCTTGGGAACCCACTTGACCAAGGCCTTAGGTGCTTCTTCAAATGCATCAATCTCCTCTTGAAGCTTGTCCTTGCCTTTGTTCTTGTGGTCTTGTGGTGGAAGATCATCTTGTTATTGTGTTCCCTTGAAGGAAGTAGGATCATACTTCTCTTGTTGAGGAACAAACTTCGTCTTGGGGTATTGATCTTCTTCCCACTCAACTCCATTGGCATTGAACTTTCGTTCAAAACCAACACCTTGATTCTTCCGGTGCCTTCCTTGCTTGCGTACAATTTCCTCGAATTGCTTACTCCCGGCAAGGCTCTTGTATACACCTTTCTCTATAATTCCCTTCAATAAGCTATTTTCTTGCTCAAGATTGAGCTTTTCAAAGCGTAACTTCTCATGAGCCCTTAAAAGTTCTCAACGATCTTCGAAGATAGTTTCATGAGCTAACTTAAGAGTGTTTAGTTCTTTAGTTAGAAGCTCAATCTTCTCCTTATCATTGTCATTCGTTTTATCTTGATTAGCATGATTAATTGACGTTTCATCATAGTATTCATTACTAGAGTTGTCAATAAGTAAATCATCATCACCTAACAAGTCATATTCATCACTATTAAAATCAACATACTCGGGGTGTGTTACCTTAGGACCTTTGGCCATGAAGCATCTTCCAATTCCTTCATTTGGTGAATCAAATATGTCGTGGGAGTTGGTTGACACAAGTGCTAGACCGGCAACACCTTCATCTTGAGTATGTTCGGAGTCGGAGTGATAGCTTCTCTCGGAGTGATTGTCGGAGTCGGAGCCGGATACCCATTCACCAACATGAGCTTGATGTCTTCGTTTTGTGTAGCTCTTTGATGACTTGTCCTTCCTTTCCGAATCCTTGCTTCTCCATGAGGGTCTTCGTTCATAACAATCATCTCTACCCCTTCTCTTCTACTTCTTATTTTTGGAGAATCTTCTCTTCTTTTGTAGGGTGCCGTACACTCATTGGAATAGTGTCCGGGTCTCCCACAATTGTAGCAATTGCGCTCTCGACTAGAAGATCTTCTGTCATTGTAGGACCTTGACTTAGAGCTTCTTTCTTTGCTTCTACTCTTGTAAAATTTGTTGAAGTTCTTCACCATTAAGTTCAATTCTTCATTGAAGGTTTGTTTCTCACTTGATGATGTGGGGGCTTCACATGAGGCTTTATAAGCACCACTTGACTTGTTGTGAAGTTCCTCCTTATCGTTGAGTGACATCTCATGAGAAACAATTCCTCCAATGACTTCCGTTGGCTTGAGATCTTTGTAATTTGGCATCATTTGGATCAATGTGCACATGGTATCATATTTTCCATCCAATGCTCTTAGGATCTTCTTGATGATGAATCTATCGGTCATCTCTTCACTTCCTAAGCCGGCAATCTCATTTGTGATAAGAGCAAGCCTAGAGTACATTCAGTGACACCTTCACCATCCTTCATTTTGAACTTGTCAAGCTGACTTTGGAGCACATCCAACTTGGATTCCTTGACGGAGTCGGTACCTTCATGCATATCAATCAAAGTATCCCAAATTTCCTTTGCATTCTCAAGACGGCTGATTTTGTTGAATTCTTCGGGGCACAAGCCATTGAAGAGGATATCACAAGCTTGAGCATTGCATTGCAACATCTTCAATTCATCCGCACTAGCTTCACGGTTTGGCTCTCTCCCATCAAAGAATTCAACTTGCAAGCCAATACACACAATAGCCCAAACTGTTGGGGAACGTAGCAGAAATTCAAAATTTTCCTACGAGTCACCAAGATCTATCTATGGAGAGACCAGCAACGAGGGGAAGGAGAGTGTATCTACATACCCTTGTAGATCACTAAGCGGAAGCGTTCAAGAGAATGGGGTTGAAGGAGTCGTACTCGTCGTGATCCAAATCACCGGAGATCCTAGTGCCGAACGGACGGCACCTCCGCGTTCAACACATGTATAGCCCGGTGACGTCTCCCATGCCTTGATCCAGCAAGGAGAGAGGGAGAGGTTGAGGAAGACTCCATCCAGCAGCAGCACAACGGCATGGTGGTGATGGAGGAGCGTGGCAATCCTGCAGGGCTTCGCCAAGCACTGCGAGAGAGGAGGAGGACTTGGGAGAGGGGGAGGGCTGCGCCAGGGGCAAGGGTGAAGCTCCCATGCGCCTCCCCACTATATATAGGGGTGGAGGGGGCTGGTTTCTTTCCCTCCAAGTCCATTGGGGCGTTGGCAAAGGTGGGAGGAAAGAAATCACATCATTTCCTTCCCCACCGATTGTTATCCCCCCTTTTTAGGGATCTTGATCTTATCCCTTCTGGATATGATCTTATTCCTTCTAAGGGGGGATCTTGGTGCGCCTTGACCAGGGGTGTGGGGCCTTGCCCCCACTACCCACGTTCATGTGGGTCCCCCATGTAGGTGGGCCCCACTCCGGAACCTTCTAGAACCTTCCCGGTACAATACCGAAAAATCCTGAACATTTTCCGGTGGCCAAAATAGGACTTCCGATATATAAATCTTTACCTCTGGACCATTTCGGAACTCCTCGTGACGTCCCGGATCTCATCTGGGACTCCGAACAACATTCGGTAACCACATAAAAACTTCCTTTATAACCCTAGCGTCATCGAACCTTAAGTGTGTAGACCCTACGGGTTCGGGAACCATGCAGACATGACCGAGACGTTCTCCGGTCAATAACCAACAGCGGGATCTAGATACCCATGTTGGCTCCCACATGTTCCAAGATGATCTCATCGGATGAACCACGATGTCAACGACTCAATCGATCCCGTATTCAATTCCCTTTGTCTAGCGGTATTGTACTTGCCCGAGATTCGATCGTCGGTATCTTGATACCTTGTTCAATCTCGTTACCGGCAAGTCTCTTTACTCGTTCCGTAACACATCATCCCGTGATCAACCCCTTGGTCACATTGTGCACATTATGATGATGTCCTACCGAGTGGGCCCAGAGATACCTCTCCGTTTACACAGAGTGACAAATCCCAGTCTCGATTCGTGCCAACCCAACAGACACTTTCGGAGATACCTGTAGTGCACCTTTATAGCCACCCAGTTACGTTGTGACGTTTGGTACACCCAAAGCATTCCTACGATATCCGGGAATTTCACAATCTCATGGTCCAAGGAAAAGATACTTGACATTAGGAAAGCTTTAGCATACGAACTACACGATCTTTGTGCTAGGCTTAGGATTGGGTCTTGTCCATCACATCATTCTGCTAATGATGTGATCCCGTTATCAACGACATCCAATGTACATGGTCAGGAAATTGTAACCATCTATTGATCAACGAGCTAGTCAACTAGAGGCTTACTAGGGACATGGTGTTGTCTATGTACCCACACATGTATCTGAGTTTCCTATCAATACAATTATAGCATGGATAATAAACGATTATCATGAACAAGGAAATATAATAATAACTTAATTTATTATTCCTCTAGGGCATATTTCCAACAGTCTCCCACTTGCACTAGAGTCAATAATCTAGTTCACATCGCCATGTGATTAACACTCACAGGTCACATCGCCATGTGAACAAGATCCAAAGAGTTTACTAGTGTCACTAAACTAGTTCACATCATCATGTGATTAAGACTCAATGAGTTCTGGGGTTTGATCAATTTTTGCTTGTGAGAGAGGTTTTAGTCAAGGGATCTGCAACATTCAGATCCGTATGTACTTTGCAAATCTCTAGGTCATATTGTAAATGCTGCTTCCACGCTCCACTTGGAGCTATTCCAAATGGTTGCTCCACTATACGTATCTGGTTTGCTACTCAGAGTCATTCGGATAGGTGTTAAAGCTTGCATCGACGTAACCCTTTACGCCGAACTCTTTATCACCTCCATAATCGAGAAACATGTCCTTATTACTCCAAGGACAATTTTGACCGCTATCTAGTGATCCACTCCTTGATCACCTTTGTACCCTCTTGCCAGACATGTGGCAAGGCACACATCAGGTGCGGTACTTAGCATAGCATACTGTAGAGCCTACGTCTAAAGCATAGGGGACGACCTTCGTCCTTTCTCTCTTTTCTGCCGTGGTCGAGCTTTAAGTCTTAACTTCATACCTTACAACTCAGGCAAGAACTCCTTCTTTGACTGATCCTATCTTGAACACCTTCAAGATCATGTCAAGGTATGTGCTCATTTGAAAGTACCATTAAGCGGTTTTTGATCTATCCTTATAGATCTTGATGCTCAATGTTCAAGTAGCTTAATCCAGGTTTTCCATTGAAAAACACTTTTCAAATAACCCTATATGCTTTACAGAAAATTCTACATCATTCCTGATCAACAATATGTCAACAACATATACTCATCAGAAATTCTATAGTGCTCCCACTCACTTCTTTGGTAATACAAGTTTCTCATAAACTTTGTATAAATCCAAAATCTTTGATCATCTCATCAAAGCGTACATTCCAACTCCGAGATGCTTACTCAAGTCCTTAAAGGATCGCTGGAGCCAGCATACTTTTTAGCATCCTTAGGATCGACAAACCTTTCTGATTGTATCACATACAACCTTTCCTTACAAAACCGATAAGGAAACTCGTTTTTACATCCATCTGCCAGATTTCATAAATGTAGCTAATGCTAACATGATTCTGACGGACTTAAGCATCGCTACGGATGAGAAAATCTCATCGTGGTCAACTCTTTGAACTTGTGAAAAACTCTTCGCCACAAGTCGAGCTTCATAGACGGTGACATTATCGTCCACGTCCGTCTTCTTCCTAAAGATCCATTTATCTTAATGGCTTGCCGGTCATCGGGCAAGTCCACCAAAGTCCATGCTTTGTTTTGATACATGGATCCTATCTCGGATTTCATGGCTTCTAACCATTTGTCGGAATATGGGCCCACCATCGCTTCTTCATAGCTCGTAGATTCATTGTTGTCTAGCAACATGACCTTCAAGACAGGATTACTGTACCACTCTAAAGTAGTATGCATCCTTGTCACCCTACAAGGTTCGGTAGTGACTTGATCCGAAGCTTCATGATCACTATCATAAGCTTCTTCTTCAATTGGTGTAGGTGCCACAGGAACAACTTCCTGTGCCCTGCTACACACTGGTTGAAGTGATGGTTCAATAACCTTATCAAGTCTCCACCATCCTCCCACTCAATTCTCGAGACAAACCTTTCCTCGAGAAAGGACCCGATTCAAGAAACAATCCCTATTGCTTTCGGATCTGAATTAGGAGCTATACCCAACTGTTTTGGGTGTCCTATGAAGATGCATTTTATCCGCTTTGGGTTCGAGCTTATCAACCTGAAACTTTTTCACATAAGTGTCGCAGCCCCAAACTTTTAAGAAACGACAACTTAGGTTTCTCCAAACCATAGTTCAAACGGTGTTGTCTCAATGGAATTACGTGGTGCCCTATTAAAGTGAGTGCGGTTGTCTCTAATGCCTAACCCATGAACGATAGTGGTAGTTCGATAAGAGACATCATGGTACGCACCATATCCAATAGGGTGCAACTATGATGTTCGGACACACCATCACATTATGGTGTTCCAGGCGGTATTAATTGTGAAACAATTTCCACAATGTCTTAATTGCGTGCCAAAACTCGTAACTCAGATACTCATCTCTATGATCATATCATAGAAATTTTATCCTCTTGTCATGATGATCTTCAACTTCACTCTGAAATTACTTGAACCATTCAATAATTCAGACTTGTGTTTCATCAAGTAAATACACTCAGTATCTACTTAAATCATCCGTGAAGTAAGAACATAATGATATTCACTGCATGCCTCAACACTCATTGGACTGCACACATCAAAATGTGTTACTTCCAACAAGTCGCTTTCTTGTTCCATTTTACTGAAAACGAGGCTTTCAGTCATCTTGCCCATGTGGTATGATTTGCATGTCTCAAGCGATTCAAAATCAAGAGAGGACAAACGATCCATCTGCATGGAGTTTCTTCATGCATATACACCAATGGACATGGTTCGCATGTCTCAAATTTTTCAAAACGAGTGAGTCCAAAGATCCATCAACATGGAGCTTCTTCATGCGGTTTTATGACTTACATGACAGTGCCACAAGTAGGTGGTACTATCATTACTATCTTATATCTTTTGGCATGAACATGTGTATCACTACAATCGAGATTCAATAAACCATTCCTTTAGGTGCAAGACCATTAAAGGTATTATTCAAATAATTAGAGTAACCATTATTCTCCTTAAATGAATAACCATATTGCGATAGACATAATCCAATCATGTCTATGGTCAACACAAAGACCAAAAGACAATTATTCAGGTTTATTACTAATCTTGATGGTAGAGGGAGCGTGCGATGTTTGATCACATCAAACTTGGAAACACTTCCAACACATATCATCAGCTCACCTTTAGCTAGTCTCCATTTATTCCGTAGCCTTTTATTTCGAGTTACTAACACTTAGCAACCGAACCGGTATCTAATACCCTGGTGCTACTTGGGGTACTAGTAAAGTACACATTAACATAATGTATATCCAATATACTTCTATCGACCTTGCCAGCCTTCTCATCTACCAAGTAACTAGGGTAATTCTGCTCTAGTGGCTGTTCCCCTTATTACAAAAGCACTTAGTCTCGGGTTTGGGTTCAACCTTGGGTTTCTCCACTAGAGCAGCAGCTGATGTGTCGTTTCATGAAGTATCCCTTCTTGCCCTTGCCCTTCTTGAAACTAGTGGTTTCACCAACCATCAACAATTGATGATCCTTCTTGATTTCTACTTTCGCGGTGTCAAACATCGCGAATACCTCAAGGATCATCATATCTATCCCTGATATGTTATAGTTCATCACGAAGCTCTAGCAGCTTGGTGGCAATGACTTTGGAGAAACATCACTATATCATCAGGAAGATCAACTCCCACTCGATTCAAGTGATTGTCGCACTCAGACAATCTGAGCACAAGCTCAACGATTGAGCTTTTCTCCCTTAGTTTGCAGGCTAAGAATATCGTGGGAGGTCTCATACCTCTTGACGTGGGCACGAGCCTGAAATCCCAATTTCAGCCCTCGAAACATCTCATATGTTCCGCGACGTTTCAAAAAACATCTTTGGTGCCTCAATTCAGAACCGTTTAACTGAACTATCACGTAGTTATCAAAACATGTATGTCTGCTGTTCGCAACATCCACAAACGACGTTTGGGGTTCAGCACCCTGAGCGGTGCATTAAGGACATAAGCTTTCTATTGTCCGCATAATCGCTACTGTCAACTTTCAACTATATTTTCTCTAGGAACATATCTAAACAGTGGAACTAAAGGGCGAGCTTACGACATAATTTGCAAAGATCTTTTGACTATGTTCAGGATAATTAAGTTCATCTTATGAACTCCCACTCAGATAGACATCCCTCTAGTCATCTAAGTGATTACATGATCCGAGTCAACTAGGCCGTGTCCGATCATCACATGAGACGGACTAGTCATCATCGGTGAACATCTTCATGTTGATCGTATCTACCATACGACTCATGCTCGACCTTTCGGTCTCTTGTGTTCCTAGGCCATGTCTGTACATGCTAGGCTCGTCAAGTCAACCTAAGTGTTTCGCGTGTGTAAATCTGGCTTACACCCGTTGTATGTGAACGTAAGAATCTATCACACCCGATCATCACGTGGTGCTTCGAAACGACGAACTTTCGCAACGGTGCACAGTTAGGGGGAACACTTTCTTGAAATTTTAATGAGGGATCATCTTATTTACTACCGTCGTTCTAAGCAAATAAGATGCATAAACATGATAAACATCACATGCAATCAAATAGTGACATGATATGGCCAATATCATTTTGCTCCTTTTGATCTCCATCTTCGGGGCTCCATGATCATCATCATCACCGGCATGACACCATATCTCCATCATCATGATCTCCATCATCGTGTCTTCATGAAGTTGTCTCACCAACTTATTACTTCTACTACTATGGCTACCGGTTAGCAATAAAGTAAAGTAATTACATGGCGTTGTTCAATGACACGCAGGTCATACAATAAATTAAGACAACTCCTATGGCTCCTGCCAGTTGTCATATTCATCGACATGCAAGTCGTGATTCCCATTACAAGAACATGATCAATCTCATACATCACATATCATTCATCACATTCTTCTTGGTCATATCACATCACAAAGCATACCCTGCAAAAACAAGTTACACGTCCTCTAAGTGTTGTTTGCATGCTTTACGTGGCTGCCATGGGTTTCTAGCAAGAACGTTTCTTACCTATGCAAAACCACAACATGATATGCCAATTGCTATTTACCCTTCATAAGGACCCTTTTCATCGAATCCGTTCCGACTAAAGTGGGAGAGACTGGCACCCGCTAGCCACCTTATGCACCAAGTGCATGTCAGTCGGTGGAACCTGTCTCACGTAAGAGTACGTGTAAGGTCGGTCCGGGCCGCTTCATCCCGCAATACCGTCGAAACAAGATTGTACTAGTAACGGTAAGCATATTGAATAAGATCAACGCCCACAACTACTTTGTGTTCTACTCGTGCAAAGAATCTACGCAATAAACCTGGCTCTGATACCACTGTTGGGGAACGTAGCAGAAATTCAAAATTTTCCTATGAGTCACCAAGATCTATCTATGGAGAGACCAACAATGAGGGGAAGGAGAGTGTATCTACGTACCCTTGTAGATCGCTAAGCGGAAGCATTCAAGAGAATGAGATTGAAGGAGTTGTACTCGTCGTGATCCAAATCACCGGAGATCCTAGTGCCGAACGGACGGCACTTCCGCGTTCAACACACGTACAGCCCGGTGACGTCTCCCATGCCTTGATCCAGCAAGGAGAGAGGGAGAGGTTGAGGAAGAATCCATCCAGCAGCAACACAACGACGTGGTGGTGATGGAGGAGCGTGGCAATCCTGCAGGGCTTCGCCAAGCACTGCGAGAGAGGAGGAGGACTTGGGAGAGGGGGAGGGCTGCGCCAGGGGCAAGGGTGAAGCTCCCATGCGCCTCCCCACTATATATAGGGGGTGGAGGGGGCTGGTTTCTTTCCCTCCAAGTCCATTGGGGCGTTGGCAAAGGTGGGAGGAAAGAAATCACATCATTTCCTTCCCCATCGATTGTTATCCCCCCTTTTTAGGGATCTTGATCTTATCCCTTCTGGATATGATCTTATTCCTTCTAAGGGGGGATCTTGGTGCGCCTTGACCAGGGGTGTGGGGCCTTGTCCCCACTACCCACGTTCATGTGGGTCCCCCCATGTAGGTGGGCCCCACTCCGGAACCTTCTAGAACCTTCCCGGTACAATACCGAAAAATCCCGAACATTTTCCGGTGGCCAAAATAGGACTTCCCATATATAAATCTTTACCTCTGGACCATTGCGGAACTCCTCGTGACGTCCGGGATCTTATCCGGGACTCCGAACAACATTCAGTAACCACATACAAACTTCCTTTATAACCCTAGCGTCATCGAACCTTAAGTGTGTAGACCCTACGGGTTCGGGAACCATGCAGACATGACCGAGACGTTCTCCGGTCAATAACCAACAGCGGGATCTGGATACCCATGTTGGCTCCCACATGTTCCAAGATGATCTCATCGGATGAACCATGATGTCAAGGACTCAATCGATCCCGTATTCAATTCCCTTTGTCTAGCGGTATTGTACTTGCCCGAGATTCGATCGTCGGTATCCTGATACCTTGTTCAATCTCGTTACCGGCAAGTCTCTTTACTCGTTCCGTAACACATCATCCCGTGATCAACCCCTTGGTCACATTGTGCACATTATGATGATGTCCTACCGAGTGGGCCCAGAGATACCTCTCCATTTACACGGAGTGACAAATCCCAGTCTCGATTCATGCCAACCCAACAGACACTTTTGGAGATACCCGTAGTGCACCTTTATAGCCACCCAGTTACGTTGTGACGTTTGGTACACCCAAAGCGTTCCTACGGTATCCGGGAGTTGCACAATCTCATGGTCTAAGGAAAAGATACTTGACATTAGGAAAGCTTTAGCATACGAACTACACGATCTTTGTGCTAGGCTTAGGATTGGGTCTTGTCCATCACATCATTCTGCTAATGATGTGATCCTGTTATCAACGACATCCAATGTCCATGGTCAGGAAATTGTAACCATCTATTGATCAACGAGCTAGTCAACTAGAGGCTTACTAGGGACATGGTGTTGTCTATGTACCCACACATGTATCTGAGTTTCCTATCAATACAATTATAGCATGGATAATAAACGATTATCATGAACAAGGAAATATAATAATAACTTAATTTATTATTGCCTCTAGGGCATATTTCCAACACAAACGGTGAGGTTATGTCCGAGAATATGCAATTTCATCTTATGCTTCCAACTAGCAAAATTGGTGCCATCAAAGTAAGGACCTCTACGCTGATAATTTCCCTCGCTGGACGCCATACTCTCCTAGGTTGTGAAACCAAGGCTATGACCACCAAAAGCTATGGAAATCAAAGCAAATGGAGACCAAGGCTCTGATACCACTTGTAGGACCTTGAAGTATGTCTAGAGGGGGGTGGGGTGATTAGACTACTTGACCAATTAAAAACTTAAGATTTTCCCAATTTTAGACTTTGGCAGATTTTAGCTATCTTTGCACAAGTCAAGCAATCTTCACACAATTCAAGCAAGCATGCAAAGAGTATATGAGCAGCGGAAATTAAAGCATGCAACTTGCAAGAATGTAAAGGGAAGGGTTTGGAGGATTCAAACGCAATTGGAGACACGGATGTTTTTGTCGTGGTTCCGATAGGTGGTGCTATCGTACATCCACGTTGATGGAGACTTCAACCCACGAAGGGTAACGGTTGCGCGAGTCCACGGAGGGCTCCACCCATGAAGGGTCCATGAAGAAGCAACCTTGTCTATCCCACCATGGCCATCGCCCATGAAGGACTTGCCTCACTAGCGGTAGATCTTCACGAAGTAGGCGATCTCCTTGCCCTTACAAACTCCTTGGTTCAACTCCACAATTTTGTCGGAGGCTCCCAAGTGACACCTAGCCAATCTAGGAGACACCACTCACCAAGAAGTAACAAATGATGTGTTGATGATGAACTCCTTGCTCTTGTGCTTCAAATGATAGTCTCCCCAACACTCAGCTCTCTCTCATAGGATTTTGATCTGGTGGAAAGAAGATTTGAGTGGAAAGCAACTTGGGGAAGGCTAGAGATCAAGATTCATATGGTTGGAATGGAATATCTTGGCCTCAACACATGAGTAGGTGGTTCTCTCTCAGAACTGGTAAGTTGGAAGTAGTTGAGGGTTTTTGGAGCATATCACTAAGCACTTGAAGCAAGATGCTCATTAAGCAACACCTCATCCCTCCTTGATAGTATTGGCTTTTCCTATAGACTCAATGTGATCTTGGATCACTAAAATGTAAAATGTAGAGTCTTGAGCTTTTGAGCTTGAGCCAATCCTTTGTCCTTAATATTTTGAGGGATCCACTTTCATCATCCATGCCATGCCATTCATTGAGCTTTCCTGAAATATTTGTCTTGGAATAGCATTAGCTCAATGAGCTATATGTTGTTATGAATTACCAAAACCACCTAGGGATAGTTGCACTTTCAGTGACCTCAAGCACGCCGCTGGAGCCTGGGTTACTGAATTGCCATCTGTCTTATGGGGACTGAGAACAACTCCCAACCGGTCGACTAACAAAACTCATTTCTTCATGGTGTATGGTGCTGAAGCTGTGCTTCCGAGTGAGTAGCCGCACAACACCCCCGAGTGGAACTCTTCTCAGAAGCTGAAGCAGAACAAGCACGCCAAGATGCAGTTGATCTCCTGGAGGAGGAATGTGAGATGGCTCTGATCCGGTCGACCATCTATCAACAAGACCCGTGTCGATTCCATGCCCTTAATGTCAGAGGTTGAGCATTCCAGGAAGGAGACCTTGTGCTCCGGGTGCATCAGAAACAACCTCACAAGCTCGCTCCGGCCTGGGAAGGTCCCTTAATCATCATCAAGGTGCTCCACAATGGGGCGTATCACCTCTACAACGTAGCCAAGAAAGAAGACGAGCCATGCTTGTGAATGCGGAGCTGCTCTGCCGTTTCTATACCTAAAACACTCAGATCGATGAGTTGTAATAAGAATCCTTCACTTTGCTTATCAAAGACAAGATTTTTGTAGTATCTTAATGATTGTTATCCCATAAACACATGTGTTCAAATCCCCCTGTGGGTGGCTTAGCCGCGAACCCGATTCACGTAAGTTTCAAAAACACTCCGAGCAAAGAGCAACCCTCTCACTCGGGGGTTAGCCGCGAACCCGATTCTCCTAAGTTTCAAAACCACTCCAAGTGGAGAGCAATCCTCTCACTTGGGGGCTTAGCTGCGACCCCGTACTCACCTAAGTTGAAAAACCACTCCGAGTGGAGATCAACCCTCTCACTCGGGGGCTTAGCCACGAACCCGATTCGCCTAAGTTTCAAAATCACTCTGAGTGGAGAGCAATCCTCCCACTCGGGGGCTTAGCTGTGAACCCAATTCGCTTAAGTTTCAAAATCACTCCGAGTGGAGAGCAATCCTACCACTCGTAGGCTTAGCTACGACCCTGTACTCGCCTAATTTGAAAACCACTCCGAGTGGAGAGAAATCCTCCCACTTGGGGGCTTAGCTACGACCCCGTTCTCGCCTAAGTTGAAAAACCACTCCGAGTGGAGAGCAATCCTCCCACTCGGGGGCTTAGCTGCGACCCCGTACTCGCCTAAGTTGAAAAACCACTCGGAGTGGAGAGTAGTCCTTCCACTCGGGGGCTTAGCCGCGAATCCGATTTCGCCCAAGTTTCAGAACCACTCTAAGTGAAGAGCAACCCTCTCACTCGGGGACTTAGCCGCGAACCTGATTCGCCTAAGTTTCAAAGCCACTCCGAATGGAGAGCAATCCTCTCGCTCAGAGGCCCGAAAGATTTTAATGGTTACAAAATCACTCAGCATTCCAAGGCAAATAAAAGTGAGGCATTAAGTTTGTTCACTCGGCAGGAGTAGGGCTTGCTGGCTCGACAAAACTGTCAAGGTCGATGTCGTCTGCAATACGAGTGGCGACGTCGATGAAGGTCTCCATGAAGGACTAGAATTGATGCTTCTTGGTGTTGGCGACCTTGAGAGCCGCCAGCTTCTCTTCTTTTGACCTCCTTGCAATGGACTCGGACCAGGGATAGAGCCACATTAGCACCACAATGAGAAGATGACTTCTTCCACTCTTGCACTCGACCAGGGATTTCTTTGAGTCGAGTCATTAGAGACTCGAGATCATTCTGGAACATCACAGCTAGCCAGACCTTCGTGTCAATCCGCGACACCGCCACTTCCGGACGAGCAAGATAATCCATAACACTAGCAAGGCGAGACTCCAGTCGCAGCACGTTCATCCCAGATTCATCCTTGACGGCGGAGTTTATAGGGTCCAGATTCGTCTCGATACGCCCAGTCTCTTCCTCGAAGTGTTTACAGAATTCTGCACACATAGAAAAATGGAGAGTCAGCAGTTATATGATGAGTCGATAGTTGCAAATCAGTCGGTCAAGGGAAAGTACCTTCAAGCATCAGGAACATCTTCTTGGTGAGTCCTCCCAGATAAGCCTTCAGTTCATCCCTCTTTCGAGTGAGATCTCCAACCTTGTTAGATAGGGCCACCTTGTCCTTCTTCAGCTGTACGACTTCTTTGTTGGCTTCGTTAATGGAAGTCTTCAACTTGGCGTTTTCCTCTTCCAACTTGCCGACTGAAGCGAGCTTCTTGTCGGCAAGTTCAGTTTTCTCTCGCGCCGTCCTCTGCACTGCGTCAAGGTCGAGGTACTTTTGCTCCAGAGCCTGCTTCATTTTGACTAAAGAAATAACATTCTTCAAATGAGCTCGGAGTTGACGGTTTTCACTATGCACATCTGTTCGAGTGGAGCCACTCGGTTCATAAGACATAAAGGAAAAAATGACAAAGTGAACAGTCAACGAGTTACTACCTCCCGTAGCAGTTGCTTCATCCTCGGCCTTCCGAAGATTCTCCTTGGCCAGCTCCAGGTCGAGGTTGAGACTGATCTGCTTCCTCTTCAATTCAACAAATTGGGCCCCGAGCTCACAAGATTTCTGCAGTCAACAAATAAGACACGTAGTCGACAGGAAATCGCAGCAAAAAGTGTTCTGAGATTACTGCTGAATCAAACATTCAACAATAGTCTTGGGGACTACACCTAGTGGGTGCACTTGGCGAGCCCCCACTGGTCCAATTTCCCACTCGGCATAGTCTGCCCAGCACAAGTAATAAAAAATGACAACATTAATTCTCAGACCCCTACCGACTGCCCGTGGTCGACCGCGGTCTCGAGGACTACACCCAGTGGGTGCACTCAGCGTGCCCACACTGGTCTGGATCCCATTCGTCATGATCTGTCCCGACCGAGTGGAAGAACTGTAAAGGGACATTTGATAAAGACCCCCGCCGAATCAAACATTCGACAGCGGTCTCGGAGAATACACCCAATGGGTGCACTCTGCATGCCCCCACCGATCCAAAGGTACACTCGACACGATCTGGTCAACTCAAGTGGAAGAACTATTTAGCAAAAGTTAAAACACCCAGTGGGTTAACGGATATAAAGTGCAGACTCATGATAGATGCACATTAAAGGTTTCAAAACGCTCATCCACGGACATCTTACGGATAATAAAGCAGTAGTTTTCAAGTACCATATCCTAACAGAGCAAAGATCAAGCTGAAAGATCAGTCGGAAATCAACTCACCTTGACATTGGTCTGAAGAGGAGAGCTAGCATCGTAGGCAGCCTTGCTAGCCTCGTGCACCACCTTCATTTGCTCCATCATAAAGCCTGCCTGGCGCATACACTACAAAAATAATACACTTCCGTGATGATACGTGTTTCTCATAGTAGGTCACGTTTTCTGTCCTGCATGTACATCCATGACGATTTTATGACAGAATCAAGATAGTCATACCTGTGCTATCGTAGAAGTGTTCCATGACATTACCAAAATTATCATCACGAAAGTGTCCACTTCCATGACAATAAATCGCGCGTCATAGAAGTGCTTTCGTCAAGGGTGACTAACATGTGGCATCCACCGTAACGGGACACCGTTAAGCTATCGCGTCCAGTTTTGGATCCGATAACCCGTTAACAGCCACGACCAATGCCGATTTTCCATGTGTAAAATTCTCATTGGCCGACGGAACCACGTGTCAGCTCCGCGTTGGCACAGGTGTCACTCATCCAATGGGCGAGATGCGCCTATGATATGTTGACATGTGGACCGGCGCAAAAGTGGCCCATAAAGATTAAATGGACCGGCCCAACTAAAGGCCCATAAGATTTTGCGGACCATAATGGGCCGACCCAGCTAAAGGCCCACAAGATTTTGCGGACAATAATAGGCCGGCCCAGCTAAAGGCCCACAAGATTTTGCGGACCATAATGGGCCGGCCTAGCTAAAGGCCCACGAGATTTCATCGACCATAATGGGCCGGTCCAGCTAAAGGCCCACAAGATTTTGAGGACACTAGTGGGCCGACCCATTAACAGGCTGCCATGTTTTGGGCCAAATGCCGGCCCATATTTGATCCGGTCCATTAACAGCCTGCCATGTTCTGGGCCTAATAAAGGCCCATATGAGATCCGACCCGTTAAAAGCCTACCATGTTCTAGGCCAAATTACGGCCTAGATCAGATCTGGCCCATGAAGAGGCTTTGGGCTAAATTATGGCCCATATCAGATTCGGCCCATCAATTGGACGCTATGCTTTTGGGCCCACTTGCTAAAGGCCCATTTAGTAATTCAGACTGATATTAGTTTCGGCCTCTTAAAGGCCCATTTAACATTTCGGCCCTATATTTATTTCGGCTTGTTAAAAGCCCGTCATATAGTTGGGCCTAACTACGGCCCGGTTTGCATCCGGCCTGCTCATAGCCGATAATCTGTTTGGGCCAAACAAGGACCGAGACAATTTTGGCATGTTAACAGCCCGTGATGTGATTGGCACAATCATGGGCCAAGGTCTATTTCGGCCTGCTGCCGGCCCGTGAGTTATTCGGCATGTTTCAGGCCCAACCTACTTTTCAGCCTCCTAAAAGCCCATTGAGTTTTCTTGCGAAAATAGGGCCAGCGGTTTACTCGGTCTATTAAAGGCCCGAATCTACTAGTGGGCTAGTTTACATTTAGGCCTGTTAACGGACCAAGATGACGGGCCCGATGATGCGGATCATACATAGTGATTTGCATGATGTCCCGATTATGTATTGTAATTTTACGGTTTGGCCGGTTTACTGTGAAGACAGGATATATATACATTAAAATAACTGCAACATCATGAGTAAGAAAAAACCTAGACTATACAATAAAGAAATTACGACATATTACATCCACTGGGCATCAAAGTTTGCCATGATGATAATAAAGCACAAGCAGACAGTAGATTACATACACTGGGCATCAAAGATCATCACCAGTGCAAATAAAAACGTCGAGAAAATAATATACAAAACCGACAACACTTCAATAGAGTTCAAGAAAGGTTAGCCCTGCTCAGGAGCTGCAGCGCAAGTAGCTGAGCAAGCTGATGAGACTGCGCTTGTTTGACACTTATATCCTCCTCACTCTGAAAGATAAACAAGCAGACAGGTGACATGTTTTGGACATATAAATATCAGTGCTGACAATTCATCACATTTCTTAGTGACGAATAAAGCAACACAGTTTAAATAGCATTAACACAATATGGTATTGTTCAGGTCAAGACATGGCAGGAAATGACATTGTGAGGGAGTTGGAAGCTTCACGACACCACTGGATTACAAATCAAGAACTCATAAGTATCAATGGTTAGTGTGCTATCAATTTATCCCATTTTAGATTGGCAAATAAAGAGATGGTTTAAATAATAGTAGAATGATATGATATTGTTCATAGTTAAGACATTGCAAAATATAACATTGTGTTGTAGTGGGTAGGTTCACCACACCACTGGATTACGGATCAAGAATAGAAGCATACATGCAGTGCAAAAGAAGATCACTTGCTATGTGTAGTTTAATTTACATGGTATGAAGAAGGAACTTGGTTGTACAACTGAAAACTTAAATTGAGAAAGACAAACGTTTGTTTATGAACTACATAATAAACTTTAAACATGCAATTTGATGCAAACACCAAAAATAAATAGCTGTTGCAGTCATGCCTAACCAAATATACACAACAAAGTTTGAAGGCTTGAGAAGGACAAACTTACATTATTGGTGAAGACAGGCTCTATAAAGCCCTTGTCCATGCTAATGCGGGGGCAACTCAAGAAGTTTACCACAGAATCTTCTTCATAAGCATTGCCTTTATTCTACATTTTGTTAAGAGTAAATATAGATGTGATAATATAAGAAAAAATGGAGAATATTTAAGATAAGATGAAGAGTGATGCTACATAACCAAGTAGCTATAAATGTAAGTATAGTGATACAGGCAAAAGGTACATGCAAGAGCAATGCAGAGCTAAACTTCTTCAGTACCATCGGTGTTATCCAACCTTATGGTAAGAGTAAATATAGATCTGATGTGTAGAAAATGGAGGGAAAAGGAAAATAAGCTGCAGAGTGATGGTACATGAACAACTACCTACCAATATAAGTACACTAATAAAGGACAACAGGTACTTACAAGAACAATGCAGAGCTAAAAAAATTCATTGGCATTGGATATATTCTACACTAATGTAACCATTCATACAGATCAGATAATTTGGAGCGAACAATTGATAAGCAAGCTATCATGCATACTGCTGTCACATAATGAACCAGGTAGGTATGCAAGTACATTGATACAGGACAACAGGTACTAACAAGAGCAAAGCAGCGCACATCATATTTGCGATATCCTGTCGTTCTTTTCAAACCGGTATTCTTCTTCGAGCAGATTTCCTGCAAAAAAGATCTGTAAGGCACATGCGGAAAAGTAGAAGTTCAAATTGTCATGTGATATCATAGACAATACCTCATCCTGGGAACGAGACTAGTGCATAACAAGGATTTTCCATTCAATGTCTTCTAAATTTAGCACAGGAGACTTCACCGGAAATTCGTTTATAGACTTGCCATCAAAGTGTGATTTCCTCATGTAACACCGATACTGCTGCAATGCTTCCTTGAAAAGCGCAAGCAAGCTTTGCTCGTCATGACTATCCAGATTGACCCTCGCCTACTTACAACAATATAATGTAAATCATTGACGTGTTCAATCAGCAGAAAACAGAAAAATAATCACCATGAATAATAGCACTTACACGTAAGTGGGACAGTAAGATGTGAAAATGGTGTTTGTCTTCACTATAATCTTCCATGATGGGAATATATGCACGTAGTCCCTAACAACATTGAAAGCATTGTCTTTTAAGCTGGGAATAACTAGAATGGGGTTCCAATCTGCAGGAATTGGTCGTATCTGTAGTTGGGATAGGTCTTCGGCCGGTGGACTTGCTGTACTTTTTGCTAGAGTGGAATTTTCCTGTGGTACGACTGGTGCTATGGCAACTGAAATCGGCATACCTTTTGCTGGAATGCAGGTCCTGTGTGGTGGGGCTAGTGGTGTGCCAGTGAAGTATGTGTACAGTCTGCTGGAGTCGGTCCTGCGTTTTGTGTCACTGGTTGTACAACCAATATAAGTGTGGTGATGTCTGATTTCTCCGGCACCACCACGTTTTCAAGGACTTTGCTGGTGCTCCTTCAGGTTTGGCAATCACCCTCTTCCTTTTTGATGTCTGATGCACAAGAACAACATTTGAGTGAAAAAACATGGTATGATGACAGATGGAACATGTATTGATAATGGATGGGTATGGCATCTCGACATATATGATGAGTAAACTAAGCAGATGGCGGTGCAGCAAAGTAGAAGAAATGCATGACAACATATGCAAGATACGCGCAATCAATAAAACCTTGCCAAATTAGAACATGCACCTTAATGGGTGAACAGGACAGGCCATCCGCCTTTGACTCCTCGAGATTAGAATAGTCATTAGGATCATATTCTGAACAAGATTCTACAGGTGGGGAGCGCATGAGTTTCATTGCATCCAGAATGGCACTCAATGCCTTGGTGCCAACTTTGTAAGTCATTGTAGTGTATAGCTTCAAGAGTGGACTGCTGGTAGTGCGACACAAAGCAGCTACATAGATCATAGTGTAGATATAATGGGAAAACATAAGCATCAGAGTAAAATTAGCAAAGTGGAACTTGCTGGAATATATGTGCTAGTATTGCCGGTACGGCTAGAAAGACTTTGGATACCAGCTCTTTTCAACTGAAGTTGCGGTACTGTTAATATTAGTGTAACTCTCAAAGGCGACATAGCTCCCCGCATTTCCTTGCTATTCTTATAGGATTCAAGTGGGCAGGCCACTACAAATCCTATTCCTATGTTTGCAAAATCCTATGAATCAAAGAGGCCCGAAGCGTTCAAAGTGTCCATCACAACCGACCGTATAGACCTCTGCATTACAAATGTCCCTGCTCATCTTCACTACAAGGAACATACTGTACTACTATCATACTCCCTCCGTTCCAAAAATATAAGTCTTTGTAGAGATTTCCACTATGGATCACATACAAATGTATACAGATACATTTTAGAGTGTAGATTCACTCATTTTGCTCCATATGTAGTCCATGGTGGAATTTGTACAAAGACTTGTATTTAGGAATGGAGAGAGTACTTATTAAAGAAGAATGGAAGAGGAACATGCTAAAGAAGAGCAAGCAGATTTTGGATAATAAGATGTTCGTTGCACAATGCCCACACATGATGAACCAGAGCGCATTAAGAATGCAACTCCCTGTTGTCTCTCTATATGTGGTGCACGTGCTTTTCGAAAGTAAAATAGGAACATTAGCTAACCAATTAAACATTATCTGTTTTAGTAATATCAACATCATATCAGATTCGTATTTGAGCTACAAGTTTGGAATTATGAGTGGCACGTTGTTTAGCTTGATGGATTCAGGAGCAGTGCTAAGCAAGTACAATGATGGTACTGAATATAAAGGCATGTCTGCATGCAAGTCGTGTGACTTTTGTCATTAACCCTTCTTCTTCCTCGTCTCTAATTCTTCCCATACAGAACACCACATGGGCCACCGGCAAGACCACCGCCCGCACCACCTGTGTTCCTCTACCACTCCCACCCTCCACCCCCGGCCCCACCCGCGCCGAGTTTTCTTAGTTCGGTGAGGCCCCACTTGAGCCCCTTCCTTCGCACCGGCGAACTCCGGCGAGCTCTGAAAAACCGACTGACCCAATTTTGAAATTTAGTCTACTGTCATTTAACTAGTGCGGAATATAAAAGGGGAAAACCATAAGCATTGCGAGTATAGTATTGAGCGTGCCATGGCGGATCTGAAGGTGCAAACCGGACAAAGGCAACTTCACAACCAATGTTTGCTTTCAACTAGCAAGTAAGTGATGGACAAGAAATTAGAGTAAAGCAGTGGTGATCTATTTTGTTGCTGCGATAAATAAGTTGAGCAGATACGAAAGAGTACCGCCTGTTGGAGATATAAATACTGAGTATAAACCGCCCAGGAGGGGCCGGTTTACCTTCAACCATATTGAAGCCCATGAAGACTCAGAAGATGGCGTTTTACTATGAAGCTTAGAGGCCCGGAGCCCAAAGGCGGATTAGGGCCCATAATGGTAAACCGCCATGGTTATGTAACTTGTGTTATAAGTTAGGAAAGGAGTGACCGAGCCGGACCCTTGTATGAGTCGGCCTCGGGACTCTGTAGACCGGCCGGGCGTCAACCTGTGTATATAAAGGGATGACCCGACGGCGGTTCAGGGACAACAGACAACAACTCGAGACTCAGGCAAACCGTATTTGCTCCCTGGTCATCGAAACCCAATCAATCCCATCACAACTAGACGTAGGCTTTTACCTTCATCGAAGGGGCCGAACTAGTATAAAACTCCCGTGTCTCTTGTCCTTTAACCCCTTCAAGCTAACCCGTAGTGATGGCTCCATGACTAAGTCCTTTCATGAGGACATCTGACGTGTTAATTCCACAACAGTTGGTGCCCACCGTGGGGCTATTGCATGATGGTTTCGAGTTCTTGAAGGGCAGCTCTGAAGGACTTAAGGGGTACGTGGTCGGTCGGATGACCAAGAGTCGTCGCAGCAAGCTCTACATCAACGACGAAGGATGGGGCCCCGAGGCCAGCTCAATCGAGTATGGGTACCGGGTCCCCTTTGGAGGAATTCACGTTTTCATTGGCAAGATCGGTGAACCGGGCCCTGATCCGGACGTCTACACCGACCTCGTCGAGACGGCTCAGCGTGCAAGCCCTGCCCGGGTGAAACCTGCCATGAAGCGTGCGTTCGTAGGATGTGTCCATGGGATCGGATCTAAACCAATGTCTGAAGGTGAGACGGTTATTTATTCCGATGACGAGTCGTCCACTGGTGAAACTGAGTCCCTGTACCAAGGTCATGATGGTGTGTTCGAAGGATATTCCGATGGCAACAGTATTCCGGACCTCCTTGAACCGCCAAGTCGGGTTGCTATTTTCATGGCCGGAACACAGCCCACTCTGCAATCTTCGTCCACAGCAGCAATGAATACCGGATCAGCAGCCGCGGCAGGAGGCCCGGCGCGCCGACCGGCTCAAGTCCTCTCCAGTTTGATGGATGCTTGGGCTACCTTGTTGACCACGACAGTTACCCTGGAGACACAGGATCAGCATAATGCGAATATTGCGAAGCTGAAGGACCAGATAACACACGCTAAGGAGGATCTAGCAACTGAGGACACTAGATTGGCTGAAGAACGGGCCGCTTTGGATGCCCAGTCACAGCAAATACAGGCGCAGAACTACCGGCTCCTGTTGGATCAGAATGCAACAAATAATGTAATGCGGAGAAAGTATCGGTCACGTCTGCCATCAGTCTTCGAGGGAGTAAATCTTTTCAACACGCCAGGGGTTGGGCCAAGTGATCCGGTAGCCACAAACCGGACTGACACACCGAGGGCAGCACTGGATCAACCACGGACGATGGAACCACCTCGACGAACAGATAACCCGCCGCAATACGTGCCAACTCCACCGGGTCACTTCTCGAGTCCTTTGGACAATATGATTGCTGCAGCATCTCGCTTGGCAGCTATTCCGATGGAGGGCGATTCACTGGCAGCAATTAAGACGCGGCGGGCCAGAGATCTTCTTCAAACCGCCGTTGTGCAGCAGCAGGCTTATTCCTACAGCCGGGATAGAATTCATTCAACTCCCCGTCCGAGCAAAAGTTACAGCAGGCACATGGATGAACCGAAAGTGTCTAGCAGTGCACGGCACCAGAATGTTCCCCAAAGACCCAATCTGGCATGTGGTGAAGTAAATGCTCAGGACGTGGTGGATAATGGCAGAGCATGAAGGGAGGCCTCTTTGGCAGCACAACATACGGGTCGTTATCAACCCGCCCCGGTTCAACCTGCGGCGTCAGTAGACCGTGGTACCGGGTTAGCCTTCAGCTCCTGGGGAGTGCCTTGTCTCATTCTGGCTCTATGCAATGTGTGACTGCCTAAAGATTTCAAGGGTCCACGTAAGGTGCCGAATTACACGGCGGATCAGCCGTCTAAGGCGTGGGTCGAAAGTTATGAGATGGCAATGGAGATGCTGGATGTGGATGAAGCGGCTTGTGCAAAGTATTTCATGATGATGTTGGAAGGGACAGCCCGTACTTGGTTGAAAAACTTACCAGCTAACTCCATCAAATCGTGGGACCAGTTGAAGGCCCGGTTTATAGCCAATTTCAAAGACACATGCAAATAGCCTATGTCCATTGTGGATCTGGATGCCTGTGTTCAGGGGGAGAACGAGTCAACCACTCATTGGGTGCGCCGGGTTTCAGAAGTTTTGCATTCTTCAGACCGGATTAACACTGGTCAGGCAATCATCACTCTGGAACACAAATACCGGTTTAAGTCACTAAAGATGAAGCTGGGACGGCTAAAGCACCACTGCAATGACCTAGGCACCCTTATGGACGCCTTGGTCAAGTATGCCGATTCTGATAATACCAAGGATCCCGATTCTGATGAGGAGAAACCGGAGAAGGGAAAGAAGAACGGCGGTGCAAAGGGACAACAGCACAACCAAGGAGGCCATGGGAATAACGGTAAGCGTAAAGCGGATTCAGATTTTGTGGCTAACGCTAATGTGCAACGTTGTAAGGGTAAACCGCCCCAGCGCAGTGGCGGAATGAATCTGGAGCGTTTGTTGAATCAGCCCTGCCCAAAGCATGGGACCAAGGAGGTTCCTGCAACGCATCTCTAGAAGGATTGTCACATTATGAAGGAGTTCAAAAACTCTGATCTTTTTCGGTATGATCAGGGTCCATCGGGCGGTTCAGCTCCAAGTTTTCATGGTGGCGGCGGTTCAAACTCTGGAGTTCAGAATAATCAGGGCAACCAGAACAACCAAGGTGGTAATAACCAGCAGAATAATCAAGGAAATCAGCAGTAGTCGGGTTACCAGAGTCACCCAAAGCAGTTGAATGGTGGGCAGTATCATGTGTTCACCACTAGTTTGTGCAAGCGTGATCAGAAGCTTCACAAGAGGGCAGTTAATGCTGTTGAACCGGCAGTACCACGTTATCTGCGGTGGTCCGAACAACCTATTGTGTGGAGTAGGGAGGATCATCCGCCCCGGGTTGACAATCCGGGTCACCTGGCTTTGGTGGTGGCACCTCAGGTGGGAGGTTATAATTTCACCAAGGTACTCATGGATGGAGGAAGCAGTATCAACATTCTGTATTATGAGACCTTCCGTCGCATGGGGTTGACAGACAAGAGTCTTAAACCGTCCAACACTGTTTTTCATGGTGTGGTACCAGGTAAATCGGCATATCCTGTTGGTAAGATCGCTTTGGAAGTTGTGTTTGGTGATGAGAACGATTCCTGATCTGAGACATTGACCTTTGAAGTGGTGAGGATCCAGAGCCCGTACCACGCACTGTTTGGGCGACCGGCTTATGCAAAGTTCATGGCAAGGCCTTGTTATATTTACTTGCAACTCAAGATGCTGGGTCATAAAGGGATCATTACGGTTCACGGAAGTCGTAAAATTGCTTTGGATTGCGAGGAAGGTGATGCGGCCTATGCTGAGTCGGTTTGTGCTACAGAGGAGCTGAAGTTTTATAAGGAAAATGTTGATCCGGCAGACATGACCCCTCTGAAGAAGCCCACCACTGAGCATGACCCAACCCTGCATTTCAAACCGACTGATGAGACTAAACTTGTTGACTTTGTTCCTGGCGATTCGTCCAAGCAGTTCAGCATCAGCACAAATCTGGATCCGAAATAGGAAAGCGCGCTCATCGAGTTCATCCATGAGAACCAGGACATTTTTGCATGGAATCCTTCTGACATGCCAGGTGTACCGAGGGAACTCGCTGAGCACACTCTTAATATTGATCCCAAGTTTAAACCGGTCAAGCAATTTCTTCGTTGCTTTAATGAGGAAAGACGCAATGCAATTGGTGAAGAGGTAGCCCGGCTGTTGGCTGCTGGGTTTATCGTTGAAGTGTTTCACCCTGAATGGTTGGCTAATCCGGTGCTTGTTCTCTAGAAAAACGGCACTTGGCGTATGTGTGTGGACTACACCGACTTGAATAAAGCTTGTCCGGCCGATCCCTTTGCTCTCCCGTGTATTGATTAGATTATTGATGCGACGGCGGGTTGTGAGCGCCTGAGTTTCCTGGATGCTTATTCAGGTTATCATCAGATCAAGATGGCAGTTAAGGACCAGGAGAAGACAACCTTCATCACTCCCTTTGGAGCCTTCTGCTATGTTTCTATGCCCTTTGGGCTCAAGAGTGCCCAGGCAACTTATCAGCATTGTGTGCAGAATTGTCTTCATACGCAGATTGGGTGTAATGTTCATGCCTATGTGGATGACATTGTGGTAAAATCCAGGAAGAAGGAAACACTGATAGATGACCTCAAGGAGACGTTTGACAATCTTTGGGTTTACAAAATGATGCTCAATCTGGATAAATGTGTTTTTGGTGTTCTGGCAGGCAAGCTCTTAGGCTTTCTCGTATCCAACAGAGGCATTGAGGCTAATCCGGAAAAAATCAAAGCGATTACATCCCTGGCTAAACCGAAGTGTATCAGCGATGTTCAGCGTCTGGCGGGTTGGATTGCAGCCCTTAGCCGGTTTATCATCCGTTTGGGAGAGAAGGCAATTCCTTTGTATCAGATGTTGAAAAAGACAGACGATTTCGTCTGGAGTGACGCAGCTAATGCGGCTTTTGAGGAGTTAAAGCGGCAGTTGGTTGAACTGCCAGTTCTTGCAGCTCCGGTTGATAATGAGCCCTTGCTATTATACGTGGCTGCCAATGCCTGACCGGTCAGTGTGGCAATTGTGGTTGAGCGTAAGGAGGCTGGGAAGGAGTATCCGGTTCAACGACCCGTGTATTACATCAGTGAAGTCTTGATCGAGTCAAAACAACGCTATCCACATTGGCAGAAATTGGTGTATGGAGTTTTTATGGAAAGTCGAAAGCTCAAGCAATACTTTCAAGGCCATCCCATCACAGTGGTTAGTTCTGCTCCTTTGGGCAATATAGTTCAAAACAGGGAAGCAACTGGCCGGGTTGCAAAGTGGGCAATTGAGCTTGGTCCACACGGTTTGAAGTATGTGCCCCGAACATCCATCAAATCTCAGGCACTTGTGGATTTTATCAATGATTGGACTGAGTTGCAAGCACCAGAGGACAAACCGGATAATACATACTGGACTATTCATTTTGATGGATCCAGGCAGTTGGAGGGCTCGAGGGCTGGAGTTGTCCTTACTTCCCCTCGAGGTGATAAAATTTGCTATGTTCTCCGCTTGATGTTTTCCTGTACTAACAATGCAGCTGAGTACGGAGCTTTACTCCATGGTCTCCGTGTGGCTAAAGAGATGAACTTAAGTCGAGTTCATTGTTTTGGAGATTCTGATCTGGTGGCTCAGCAAGTTTCTGGTACTTGGGATTCTAAGGATCCACTCATGGCGGCTTACAGACGTGAGGTGGATATTGTGGCGGGTCACTTCAAAGGGTATTAGGTTGAGCATATCGATCGGCGCAAAAACGAAGCAGCAGACGCTTTAAGCCGGCTTGGATCTCAGTGTAAACCGGTACCTCCCAATACCTTTTTAGATATCTTGCATAACCCGTCTGTTAAGTTGCCTTCAGAAGAGGATTTGGCTGTTCCTGATCCGGAGGCTCAATTGGTGGCCGCTTTGCATGTTGTGCCGGATTGGACGGTTCCATATCTGGCGTATATGAACCGGGGCAAGTTACAAGATGATGAAGTCCTGGCTCGGAAAATAGTCCGGCGATCCAAGTCCATGGTTATTCACAATGGTGAGTTACACCGCTATAGCATTTTAGGCGTATTTCAGCGTTGTGTTTCTCCGGAAGAAGGCCAAGAGATCCTACGGGAAATTCATGAAGGGGATTGTGGTCATCATGCTGGTTCAAAGTCCCTGGTTGCAAAAGCTTTTCGTCATGGGTTCTACTGGTTGATAGCTCATGCTGATGCGGAGGATCTGGTAAAGTGATGTGATGCTTGTCAAAAGTTTTCACGCAGAGCTCATGTTTCGGATCAAAAACTACGGATGATTCCTATCACTTGGCCTTTTGCTACTTGGGGGCTTGATATGGTGGGACCTTTTAAGCGTTCCAAGGATAAGAAGACCCACCTGTTGGTGGCAGTTGATAAATTCACCAAGTGGGTTGAAGCGGAGCCTGTCAGCAAGTGTGATGCAGCTATGGCGGTTCAATTTCTCAAAAAGATTATCTTCCGCTTTGGCTTTCCACACAGTATTATCACGGATAATGTTATAAACCTTTCTAAAGGTGAGATGGAGGATTTCTGTCAGAGAGAGCACATCCGGCTTGACTTAGCATCTGTGGTGCACCCTCAATCCAACGGTCAAGCAGAACGAGTCAATCAAGAAATCTTGAAGGGTATTAAACCCCGACTCATGATTCCCTTAAAGCGGACGCCGGGTTGTTGGGTGGAAGAATTGCCTTCTATGTTATGGAGCATCAACACCACCCCCAATCAATCAATAGGTTACACACCTTTCTTCATGGTATACGGGGCAGAGGCAGTCCTCCCAAGTGATATTCCTCATGACTCGCCCCGGGTTGCCAATTATGTTGAAGCGGACAATGAGAAAGCACGCCAAGAGGTGCTGGACCTGTTAGATAAGAAACGGGACATGGCTCTGCCTCGATCGGCGGTTTATCAACAAGACATGCGGCATTATCACAGCCACCGGGTTAGGACAAGAACCTTTCAAGAAGGCGACTTGGTGCTCCGGCTCATCCAGGATCAGACCAACATGCACAAGTTATCCCCACCTTGGGAAGGGCCCTTTGTGGTCAGCAAAAATCTGCACAACAGATCATACTACCGCATTGACGTTCGAGACAACTCACGCAGCTCTGAGGAGGAGACCCGGCGGCCGTGGAACATAGCTCTCCTACGGCCTTACTACACTTGAGCCATAGGCTTTTCTTATGTACATATTTCGACAATGTATATATTATGATCAATAAAATAAACCAGCATCCTTGCTATAAGCAGGGCCTTTGCTGTTTTTCTCATATATCCTTTGAGTTACATGGGGGCTTCAGCTGACAAAGCGGAGTACTGCCTATCAAACCGGCTATCACGCCACAACATAGCTTGGGAGCTTCACACCCAAGGGGCCAAAGAGAGTCTGGATGCTATGCACAGCTCAAACATAGGCACCCAATGAGCACAACTCATCACGTTACTTGGGGGCTCCTTGTGTCAAATACCAAGGAGTTTGAAAGGACCCTTGTAGCTGGGTATCGACCCACGGCTTGGAAGCCTGGTATATTTACCTAAAACCCCGGGTTAACCTGCCTTCATCAAGTAAGCCACTCCTATCCAGGTAATCCTGGCATGACCCTCCGGACATTTGATAGTTACTCTCATTGAGACCCTAAACTTGTCAAAGTTAAAACGGTGATTGGTTAGTTGGAGGCCCATCTTAAAAGGCTTTGTCAAATAGTTTAACTCAGCAGCCTGGTAGCCCATGAAAAGCCTCGAATTTGGGCCTGGTAGCCCTTGAAAAGCCTCGACTACACGGTTTTATTTGCGTTTGTCACTTTCCTTTTGATAAATTCTATGTTAAAACCGGTTTCTTTAACCTGGTATGGCTTTTCAGTCATCTTATTAGCCCGGTGTTTCTTAAACCGACTTGGTTTTCAACTACAAGTTGACAGACCTTATTATCAAACCGGAGTTTGTTAACCCGGCCTGGCTTTGACTACTTGTCGCCAGTTTTGATCATCTGGTGTTCATCATAACCCGACATGACTTATTATACGGCATCAGTACATGATGGAGTTATACAAAATTCAAGATTTGGGTCTTCACCCTTATTACAATCAAAGTTGGTAAACCAACTAAAGTGATATCACATCACAGGTATGAGTTATTTTATATTTCTTAAGGTTTGATTATAAATCAGGCTTTATCTTGGGCATTATGACCCGTCCGGCAGTAAACCGCCAGGACAATTCTTTTTATGCAGACATAGGGATTGCATACTATGATATATGAGCCAACATTGAAATTATCATGGCGGATCACATAAAGTATCTCCCATTACACGATGGCAGCAGATCAAAGTATTTTTGCTACCCTATTACAAGGTGCTTAATGGCCCAAAATATGGAATTGTTTTGAACTGAACAATTTCTGAAGTATCAACCAGATTGCCGGATCAAGCTTCATCGCCATGTTGACGCGAAGTGGATGGGTCATCTGGCGTCGGTTCAGCCTCTTCCTCCCCATCCAGTGGCTGGAAATCAGTGGTGGTCCAGTCAATCCGGGTTAAGGCCTGAAAGACAGCCTCTTCACTTATAAGTTCAGCCGGATCAACGTCAGGGGCGTAAGTGTGCTTACGGATTGGCGGAATAAGATTTTGCACTTCTGGAATGACAGCCTCAACCCGTTTGTTGTTGGCATCATAGAAGGACCGGTGAACCGTCAAGTTAGCTTCTTCTACCAACTGACTCGCCAGAGGACGCATCTCCCTCGTCACACTTTTGAGGGCTTCGTTATCAAACACTGCCCCTTTTTCTTGTTCACTGGGAAATCCCTTGGCAATATCAACCGGACCGAGATCAGCTATCCATGCTTTAGCTCGGGTAAGTGCTAACAAAGCGCCAGCCCTGGCAGTGGATCACTTTACTTCTTCTATTTGTGCTGGCGTCATGGATAACCTGGCTAGAGTGTCTTTGATCAGTGTTGGGGCCGCATTGTCATAGGAGGATGCGCAGATAACCCGTTGGGCACCGGTATACAGCTGCTCAATCAGCATATAGGCTGCCTTTAGCTTCATCCGCATATCAGAGGCCAGATGAGCAATGCGGCTACCTGCAAAATTTCAAAGCTGGATATTCACAAAGCCTTGGCAAAAGGTACTTACCAAATATTGCAGAAGTCATGGCATTAACTTGGCGCTTCATTCCAGTAAGCTCTTCCACCACTGGTTTAAGAGCCGATTCAGCGTCTTTCGCCCGCTTCAGCAATCCAGCCTTTTCGGTGTCCCAATTGGCCCGCCCAGACTTGAACAATTCTTTGAGTTGTTCCATGGTGGTTAAGGCGGTTTTTAACTCATCCTTGGCCTTGGTGGTTTCTGCTTGTTGGGATTTAAGATTTTCTTGAAGATCAGCAATTTGAGAGACTTGTTGATTTATTTCAGTCTGCAACAGTCAGAAGAGCATGTCAATATCTTTTTTGAAAGTCCCAAGAATATAACCAGTTATACACTTGGCACTTGGAGGCTAATGTGGATCACTTTTTCTACTGATTGTTTGAAGTCCCAAGGATTAATACAAGTTTTACTCTTGGCACTTGGGGGCTAATGTGTATTTGATCAAGAAGTACACAAGGAAAATCAACAAAGTACTGTATGGAATATACAAAGTCCCGGTTTGACTTTCTAAGACAAACCGGCCCTTGGGGGCTACAATGCAATGAAGATACGGAATAAAAGATCAAACTGTTTACCTCATAGCATTCCTTCATCAGATTTACCAAACCGGCCTCATAATCCCGGCTTGTGAAGAGGCGGTTCAAGAAACCGGAATGAAGATCCTGAGCAGACAAATCGACATAGCTTGACAAGTCGGTCTTGCCTTTCCCCTTGTTCGTAAAAACAAATTCATCCTTGGCAGAATGTTTGGATAAAACAACTGGATTGCCTGGGGCGATATACGCAGTTTTAGTGACAACAACATCATCATCTTTTGACGGGCTTGATGGATTGACATTTTTCTTAACTGGGCTTGGCGGTCTGGTAGCAGGGCTTGGAGGATCAGCAGTTGAATCCCACTAATCAACAATTGGACTTGGAGGAGTGGCATGAGGATTTGATGTATCAACATGTGTCTCCGGTTCAGCTTCTGGCGGGTTAGCATCAGCGCCTGGGTTTTGTGGAGCAGAGTTGTCTATGGCAATCTCAGGATTTTCGCCATCATTTTCTGGGGTCTTCTACGGATCAACATCGTTAGTAGGGCCGCTGGTCTTGGCTTTCTTACTCAATCGGTCCTTGGCACTACAACATCAAAAGTTAGAATATGATAAACCGACGCATGAAGAAACAAATTGAGGAACAATGTACTTACCTAGCGATGGTCTTGAGGGGAGGCAGCTGAGTGGTTGATGAACCGCCAGACGAGTTGGAAGATGCCTGGTAATTCGGATCAGACGGATTGAGTGGGCATCGGAAGAAACCCTTCAAAGGATAAAGTTTTTCAGGAGAACAAATCACCTCTGGACGATGTTTCCGGGTTGGTGTATGTGGTAGACCGGACGAGGTGATTTGCTGGCCACTGTGCCGGGTTGTGCGACGTTCTTCAGCTTGTTGTGTCTTCAAAGAAAATTTTGGATCCAAATGAGCAAGGGGGTGAGAGCGTTTTACTTTCCGAACTGTACGGCGAACTCTTTGAACCGGCACAAGATCTGAATAGGAAGCAAGAGTGATTACCTCAACGCGGTCTGCACGGCTGGCCTCAGTGTCATCCTGCGAATAATCATTGTCAATAAGATGTACGAAAAAGGAACCAAGTGAATCAAATTCTACCTCTGCATCCGATTCATCATCCTCTAGCGGATCAGAAGACTCGGCGGTTTTCTTCTTGGCATTTTTCTTGGTAGCCTTAGTGTTTGTACGAGGAGCCCTGGCCGGTTTAGTCCGTTTCCAGAAGGAGCTGTTGGCCTGTGAAATTAAGGCAAAGGAATGTTAGGACATAATTAAAGCGGAGGCGAATCAGTAAGCGTTGAGCCGAACTTTACTGCTGGCGGTTGATTGGAGACGCAAAAAGGTGGCAACCCGGTTTGGCTGCATGCAGAGATCGTTTCATCAAGCATCTTTTTCACAGACTCAATAACTGCAAGGTCTGTCATTACTACTTCATGATATCGTTGAGGGTATTTGATGTTGCCAGTGTATTCATGCATCATCCGGGGCAGCGGCTTAAAGGCAGAATGCCCCAAGAAACCCAGCAGCGGACAAGATCAATGCCAGTCAAACCGTTGGCCATGAGAGCCCGGATCTTGGCGAGTTGAGGCGCAAAAGTTTTCCGTTCTACGGCGGATAAGCATGAAGGTAATGGGTGACCGTTGCTAAGCCGGTGAGGGCGGTAACCCGGCAAAGGATTTTCTCCATCAGGGGCAGTGTTCCGGCAATAAAACCAAGTTTGGTTCCAATATTTAGGATGGCTATAATGTTTTGCATGAGGGAAGTCAACTTCTTTCCTCTTCTGAATTGAAACACCACCAAGTTCTGTGTTGGGACCATCAAAGAACTCCGTACGGCGGTTCAAATGAAAAAAAAAATCCCGGAACAACTCCACAGATGGTTCTTCTTGAAGGTAGACTTTGCAGAATACTTGAAAGTTGCATATATTGGACACGGAGTTCGGTCCAATATCTTGTGGATGGAGTTGGAAGCTTGCGAGGACATCCCGGAAATTTTTTGATCCGGGTGGGCTGAATCCCCGGTCTAAGTGTTGCATAAATACAATCACTTCTCCATCTTGAGGTTCAGGTGGGCATTCAGAGCCCGGAACTCGCCAATGAAGGACCCTTTTTGAGGCTAAAGCGCCAGTGGTGACATATCCATTGATTTGTGTCTCCGTAATCTAGTACGGAACCCAATTGGAAGCAGAGAATTGTTTGGTCATCTCGGAAGGAAAACTATGAAAGGAAAAATAAAAGCCGGTTTACAATTGACGGTTTAAGTATACTATTCAGTGTTAAACTGGAAAATTGTTGTTCAAGTTCAGTTGGCGGTTTAAGAGAGGGCTAATGATGTATGGCGGATTGGTTATCAAAGGTTAAACCGCCCCAAGACAGAAGGACCAGAGTTGAAAATCTACCAAGTATGGCAGAAACAAATTTCACAATATGGCAGTATAATTTTGGATCTACCATGGATAACTAAAGAAAATTTTCCTGAACCCTACAATGGCGCTAAGAGGAACAGAGAAGATCCAGACACAGTGTGTTTGGAGCAGCAAGAAGCCACGGTATGGTGGACTATCAAAATGAATCTAGCCGCAAATCAAAGCTAGCAGATGCATATATATACCTTCAGTAACGCCTCAAGAAGCTAAGGACTAAAGAGAAAGCTGCAGAAGAACTAATGAACGGCGACGAACATAGATGAACTTGGAACCCTAATGGAGATCCAGGGTTACAGGGAAATGAACTTACCAGGGCCACTCGGCGGCGGAGGAGCGCGATAGGGTCTTTGGAACAAACAGGGTGATGCAGCGGCCTTGGTCGGTGCAGATTCGAAGATCGACGGCGGCGGCGACGCTGGGGTTCTTTGGGTCGCGAGGAAGAAGACGAGAAGAAAGGGGAGGAAATGAAAGTGCTCGTCGGGCTTATTTATAACAGGGAAGGGAGATAAGTGATAGGCGCAAAAATCGAGGAGTCCAAAGCGGCAAGTGGTGTAGCTGTCGCCTCGATTTCCAGGATGACATTAAATGAAGGGAATCTTTTTATTCATTTTTACAGAGATGACGTCATGATGATCCGTTGCTGTATCCAGAGGATGACGTCACGGCGGTTTAACAAAGTTTATAAAAGAAGACATCGTGGCGGTTTACGAGAAACGAAGGAAGATGTTCACAAGATTTTTCTAAGTACTGAAGATTGACATGAACAGGTTCAAATCAATCTGGGGCCTAATGTTGGAGATATAAATACTGAGTATAAACCGCCCAGGAGGGGCCGGTTTACCTTCAACCATATTGAAGCCCATGAAGACTCAGAAGATGGCGTTTTACTATGAAGCTTAGAGGCCCGGAGCCCAAAGGCGAATTAGGGCCCATAATGGTAAACCGCCATGGTTATGTAACTTGTGTTGTAAGTTAGGAAAGGAGAGACCAAGCCGGACCCTTGTATGAGTCGGCCTCGGGACTCTGTAGACCGGCCGGGCATCAACCTGTGTATATAAAGGGACGACCCGGCGGCGGTTCAGGGACAACAGACAACAACTCGAGACTCAGGCAAAGCGTATTTGCTCCCTGGTCATCGAAACCCAATCAATCCCATCACAACTAGACGTAGGCTTTTACCTTCATCGAAGGGGCCGAACTAGTATAAAACTCCCATGTCTCTTGTCCAGTTTAACCCCTTCAAGCTAACCCGTAGCGATGGCTCCACGACTAAGTCCTTTCATGAGGACATCTGACATGTTAATTCCACAACACCGCCTCTGGTGCGGCGCCGTGTATGCATTTGCTGAGAATTTGATGGTGTTCTGGTAGCGATGTCTGTTGGCGGCGTGGAAGCAGACCTCAGAGGGTAGACGGTGGCGGCAGGGCGCGCTGGACGAGACGGTCGTAGGAGCGGCGCCGGCAAGGTGGACAACGACGGGGATGAAGTGAGAGGACGGGATGCAAGGATCCCGGTCCGAAGCCGTGGATGAGAGAGGTCGATCTCTTGTAATGGACGACGGCGTCGGGGTACCCGCTTCGTTCAAATTTTGCAGAGTGCATGTTTGCCATGCCAACTCAATTCGAATCCCGTTTGTATTCTATTTTTGTTCGGGCAGGATCCATTTTCGATTGGAATAAAATTCTATATACATCATTTTTTATATATACTTTCAAAAGCACAACACCCTTTATACATAAATATGGTTTACAAATGGCATGATCTCAGATTCATAAGGTTGTATCCATCTTAATTTGGATTTTTAAATATTTGAAACCACTTTATGCTGAAATCCAATGTATGCATTCCTCGCTAACTGTCTCCAATTAATGTGTGTTTCATGCGGGTTTTTTTACTTCTCAAACATGTATAATGTGTTTCACACACGCAACATATAGTGTAATCCCGTTTAGACATTAATTGCATATAAACCATGCATTGTCTCTAATTAAAGAATCTACGGATCACTAATATTGATAAACTATATAACATTATAGGTGTCCCCAAATTCAAATGAATATGCATGTTTGATACACCAATTTGCGTTATGATATTATCAATGTCGTGATCTCCAGTTTAAATATTTGAATCCCCTTCAATCCAGATATTTGTCTCATATAGCTATCACTCATGCTTATATAGGAGTATCTCTCTAGGCCTATACGCGTTCATCGTCTCTCGGGTATCTCTCGTGCTACCTGATACGTCTCCAACGTATCTATAATTTTTGATTGCTCCATGCTACTTTATCTACTGTTTTGGACTATATTGGGCTTTATATTCCACTTTTATATTTTTTTTGGGACTAGCCTATTAATCGGAGGCCTAGCCCAGAATTGCTGTTTTTTGCCTATTTCAGTGTTTTGAAGAAACGGAATATCAAACGGAGTCCAAACGCAATGAAACCTTCGGGAACGTGATTTTCTCACCGAACATGATCCGGGAGACTTGGACCCTACTCCAAGAAGTGCCAGAGGCGGTCACGAGGGTGAGGGGCGCGCCCCTCTACCTCGTGGCCCCCCTGTTGCTCCACCGACGTACTCCTTCCTCCTATATATACCTACGTACCCCCGACAGATCAGATACGGAGCCAAAAACCTAATTCCACCGCCGCAACTTTCTGTATCCACGAGATCCCATCTTGGGGCCTGTTTCGGAGCTCCGCTGGAGGGGGCATCTACCACGGAGGGTTTCTACATCAACACCATAGCCTCTCCGATGAAGTGTGAGTAGTTTACTTCAGACCTTCGGGTCCATAGCTAGTAGCTAGATGGCTTCTTCTCTCTTTTTGGATCTCAATACAATGTTCTCCCCCTCTCTTGTGGAGACCTATTCGATGTAATCTTCTTTTTGCGGTGTGTTTATTGAGACCGATGAATTGTGGGTTTATGATCCAGAATATCTACGAATAATATTTGAATCTTCTCTGAATTCTTTTATGTATGATTGAGTTATCTTTGCAAGTCTCTTCGAATTATCCGTTTGGTTTGTCTAACTAGATTGGTAGTTCTTGCAATGGGAGAAGTGCTTAGCTTTGGGTTCAATCTTGCGATGTCCTTACCCAGTGACAGAAAGGGTTGCAAGGCATGCATTGTATTGTTGCCATCAAGGATAACAAGATGGTTTTTTTATCATATTGCATGAATTTATCCCTCTACATCATGTCATCTTGCTTAAGGCGTTACTCTGTTTTTAACTTAATACTCTAGATGCATGCTGGATAGCGGTTGATGAGTGGAGTAATAGTAGTAGATGCAGAATTGTTTCAATCTACTTGTCTCGGACGTGATGCCTATATACATCATCATTGCCTAGATATGCTCATAACTATGCTCAATTCTGTTCTGTCAATTGCTCAACAGTAATTTGTTCACCCACCATAGAATACTTATGCTCTTGAGAGAAGCCACTAGTGAAACCTATGGCCCCCGGGTCTACTCTCATCATATCAATCTCTATCGCTTTATTTACTTGCTTTGTTTTTACTTTGCCTTTTACTTTTCACTTTGCATCTATATATCAAAAATACCAAAAATATTATTTATCATCTCTATCAGATCTCACTCTCGTAAGTGACCGTGAAGGGATTGACAACCCCTAATCGCGTTGGTTATGAGTAGCTATCGTTTTGTTTAGGTACTAGGGACTTGTGCGTGGTCTCCTACTGGATTGATACCTTGGTTCTCAAAAACTGAGGGAAATACTTACACTACTTTACTGCATCATCATCTCCTCTTCGGGGAAACCCAACGCAGTGCTCAAGAGGTAGCAAGAAGAATTTCTGGCACCATTGCCGGGGAGGCTCACGCAAGCAGGTCAACCATACCAAGTACCCATCACAATCCCTATCTCTCGCATTACATTATTTGCCTCTTGTTTTCTTCTCCCCCACTTCACCCTTGCCGTTTTATTCGCCTCTCTTTCCCAGTCTCCTCTTCTCTTTCTCGTTTGCCTCTTTCCCTTTGCCCTTTTGTTTGCTTGTGTGTTGGATTACTTGTTGCCATGGCACAAGATAATACCAAATTGTGTGACTTCTCGAATACCAATAATAATGATTTCCTTAGCACTCCGATTGCTCCTCTTAATAATGAGAGTCTTGTGAAATCAATACCGCTTTGTTGAATCTTGTTATGAAATATCAATTCGCCGGCCTTCCTAGTGAAGATGCCGCTACTCATCTAAACAATTTTGTTTATTTGTGTGATATGCAAAAGAAGAAAGATACAGATAACAATATTGTCAAATTGAAGTTATTTCCGTTTTCACTTAGAGATCGTGCTAAAGTTTGGTTTTCATCTTTGCCTAAAAATAGTATTGATTCTTGGAACAAGTGCAAAGGTGCTTTTATCTCTAAGTATTTTCCTCCCGCTAAGATTATCACTCTTAGGAACGATATCATGAATTTTAAACAACTTGATCATGAGCATGTTGCCAAATCTTGGGAAAGAATGAAATTAATGCTTCGCAATTGCCCTACTCATGGTTTGAATTTATGGGTGATCATACAATTTTTTTATGCCAGATTGAATTTTGCTTCTAGAAATCTTTTAGATTCGGCCGCGGGAGGCACGTTTATGGAAATTACGTTAGGAGATGCTACAAAATTGCTTGATAATATTATGGCTAATTATTCTCAATGGCACACCGAAAGATCTTCTAGTAAAAAAGTGCATTCTATAGAAGAAATTAATGTTTTGAGTGAAAAGATGGATGAACTTATGAAGATGTTTGCTCCTAAAAATACTCCTCTTGATCCCAATGATATGCCTTTGTCTACCTTGCTTGAGAATAATAATGAATCTATGGATGTGAATTTTGTTGGTAGGAATAGTTTTGGAAACAACGCGTATAGAGGGAATTTTAATCCTAGGCCTTACCCTAGTAATCCTTCTAATAATTATGGAAATTCCTACAACAACTCTTATGGAAATTTTAATAAGATGCCCTCTGAATTTGAGAGTAGTGTTAAAGAGTTTATGAATTCACAAACGAATTTTAATGCCTTGCTTGAAGAGAAATTGCTTAAAGTTGATGATTTGGCTAGGAACGTTGTTAGAATTTCTCTCGAAATTTATTCTTTAAAGCTTAGATCTATTACTCCTAAGAATGATATCAATGAGTCTCTCAAAGCCATGAGAATTTCCATTGATGAGTGCAAAGAAAGAACCTCTAGGATGCGTGCTTCCAACGATGCCTTTATTAAAGCGTGTTCTTCCAATTCCTATGAAAATCAAGATGAAGATATAAAAGTTATTGATGTGTCCCCTATTAAATCTTTGTTTTGCAATATGAATCTTGATAAAACTGAATATGATCTTCCTTTACCTAGAAGGCGTTCTAAGAATTCAGAGTTTCTAGATCTTGATGATGAAATTGATGAAAGTGGGAGTGAAAGAAATAAAAACCTAGATGTTGCTAAACCCACTATTTTGGATTTCAAGGAATTTAATTATGAAAATTGCTCTTTGATTGGTTGTATTTCCTTGTTGCAATCCGTGCTAGATTCTCCTCATGCTTATAGTCAAAATAAGGCCTTTACCGAACACATTGTTAATGCCTTGATGCAATCTTATGAAGAAAAATTTGAGTTGAAAGTTTCTATCCCTAGAAAACTCTATGATGAGTGGGAACCTACTATTAAAATAAAATTAAAGATTATGAGTTTCATGCTTTGTGCGATTTGGGTGCTAGTGTCTCTACTATTCCCAAAATTTTGTGTGATTTGCTAGATTTCCGTGACTTTGCTGATTGCTCCCTAAACTTGCATCTTGCGGATTCCACTATTAAAAAGCCTATGGGAATAATTAATGATGTTCTTATTGTTGCAAATAGGAATTATGTGCCCGTAGATTTTATCGTTCTTGATATAGATTGCAATCCTTCATGTCCTATTATTCTTGGTAGACCTTTCCTTAGAACGATTGGTGCAATTATTGATATGAAGGAAGGAAATATTAGATTCCAATTTCCCTTAAAGAAGGGTATGGAACACTTCCCTAAAAAGAAACTAAAATTACCATATGAATCTATCATGGGAGCCACTTATGGATTGCCTACCAAAGATGGCAAAACCTAGATCTATCCTTGCTTTTGTGCCTAGCTAGGGGCGTTAAACGATAGCGCTTGTTGGGAGGCAACCCAATTTTATTTTTGTTTTTTGGTTTTTTATTATGTTTAGGAATAAATAATCAATCTAGCCTCTGTTTTGATGTGGTTTTATGTTTTAATTAGTGTTTGTGCCAAGTATAACCTATAGGATAACCTACGATGATAGTTGATTTGATTCTGCTGAAAAACATAAACTTTGCGCGCACAAATATAATTTTGTTAAATCACAGGAACGTTCTTTTGCGTTGGTTCTTTTTGCTGATGTTCAATATACAAATTTTCCAGGACTTCCTATTTTGGTAGAATTTTTAGAGTTCCGAAAGTTTGCGTTAGTTACAGATTACTACAGACTGTTCTGTTTTTGACAGATTCTGTTTTGCGTGTGTTGTTTGCTTATTTTGATGAATCTATGGCTAGTAAAATAGTTTATAATCCATAGATAAGTTGGAATACAGTAGGTTTAACACCAATATAAATAAAGAATGAGTTCATTACAGTACCTTGAAGTAGTCTTTTTTTTTTCTTTCACTAACGGAGCTCACGAGATTTCTATTGAGTTTTGTGTTGTGAAGTTTTCAAGTTTTGGGTGAATTCTTTTGATGGATTATGGAACAAGGAGTGGCAAGAGCCTAAGCTTGTAGATGCCCATGGAACCCCCAAGATAATCCAAGGAAACCAAAAAGTCAAAGCTTGGGGACGCCCCGGAAGGCATCCCCTCTTTCTTCTACTTCCATCGGTAATTTACTTGGAGCTATATTTTTATTCACCACATGATATGTGTTTTGCTTGGAGCGTCTTGTATTATTTGTGTCTTTTCTTGTTAGTTTTCCACAACAATCCTTGCTGTACACACCTTTTGAGAGAGCCATACATGAATTGGAATTTGCTAGAATACTCTTTGTGCTTCACTTATATCTTTTGAGCTTGATAGTTTTGCTCATAGTGCTTCACTTATATCTTTTGAGCGTGCTAATTTTTGCTCTAGTGCTTCACTTATATCTTTTAGAGCACGGTGGTGGATTTGTTTTAAAGAAACTATTGTCTCTCATGCTTCACTTAGATTATTTTGATAGTCGTTATTAGCATGGTAATTTGCTTAATGATAATATACTTGGTATTCAAGATATGTGAAACTTTCTTTTAAGTGCGTTGAATACTAAGATAAGTTTGATGCTTGATAATTGTTTTGAGATATGGAGGTGATAATATCAAACTCGTGCTAGTTGGGTGATTATGAATTTAAAGAATGCTTGTGCTGAAGTTTGTGATTCCCGTAGCATGCACGTATGGTGAACCGCTTTGTGATGAAGTTGGAGCACAGTTTTATTTATTGATTGTCTTCCTTATGAGTGGCGGTCGGGGACGAGCGATGGTCTTTTCCTACCAATCTATCCCCCTAGGAGCATGCACATAGTGCTTTGGTTTTTGATGACTTCTAAATTTTTGCAATAAGTATATAAGTTCTTTATGACTAATGTTGAGTCCATGGATCATACGCACTCTCACCTTTCCGCCTTTGCTAGCCTCTCTAATACCGCACACTTTTCGCCGGTATCATACACCCACCTATTATGGCATTTCCATAGCCATTCCGAGATATATTGCCATGCAACTTTCCACCGTTCCATTTATTATGACACGCTCCATCATTGTCATATTGCTTTTTTGCATGAACATGTAGTTGACATTGTATTTGTGGCAAGGCCACCTTCATAATTTTCATACATGTAGCTCTTGATTCATTGCATATCCCGGTACACCGCCGGAGGCATTCATATAGAGTCATATTTTGTTCTAAGTATCTAGTTGTAATTGTTGAGTTGTAAGAAAAATAAAAGTGTGATGATCATCATTATTAGAGCATTGTCCGAGTGAGGAAAGGATGATGGAGACTATGATTCCCCCATAAGTCGGGATGAGACTCCGGACGAAAAAAAGAGGCCATAAAAAAAGAGAAAAGGCCCAAAAAAATGAGAGAAAAAAGAGAAGGGACAATGCTACTATCCTTTTACCACACTTGTGCTTCAAAGTAGCACCATGATCTTCATAATAAGAGAGTCTCATATGTTGTCACTTTCATATACTAGTGGGAATTTTTCATTATAGAACCTGGCTTGTATATTCCAATGATGGGCTTCCTCAAAAGTGCCCTAGGTCTTTGTGAGCAAGCAAGTTGGATGCACACCCACTAAGTTTCTTTTGTTGAGCTTTCATATACTTATAGCTCTAGTGCATCCGTTGCATGGCAATCCCTACTCACTCACATTGATATCTATTGATGGGCATCTCCATAGCCCGTTGATTAGTTGATGTGAGACTATCTTCTCCTTTTTGTCTTCTCCACAACCACCATTCTATACCACCTATAGTGCTATGTCCATGGCTCACGCTCATGTATTGCGTGAAAGTTGAAAGAGTTTTGAGATTACTAAAGTATGAAACAATTTCTTGGCTTGTCATTGGGATTGTGCATGATTAAATACTTTGTGTGATGAAGATAGAGTAACAGCCAGACTATATGATTTTGTAGGGATAACTTTCTTTAGCCATGTTATTTTGAGAAGACGTAATTGCTTTGATTAGTATGCTTGAAGTATTATTACTTTTATGTCAATATGAACTTTTGTCTTGAATCTTTCGAATCTGAATATTCATGCCACAATTAAGAAGATTTACATTGAAATTATGCCAAACTATCACTCCACATAAAAAATTCTTTTTTATCATTTACCTACTCGAGGACAAGCAGGAATTAAGCTTGGGGATGCTTGATACGTCTCCAGCGTATCTATAATTTTTGATTGCTCCATGCTACTTTATCTACTATTTTGGACTATATTGGGCTTTATTTTCCACTTTTATATTATTTTTGGGACTAACCTATTAACTGGAGGCCCAGCCCAGAATTGCTATTTTTTTGCCTATTTCAGTGTTTCGAAGAAACGGAATATCAAACGGAGTCCAAACGGAATGAAACCTTCAGGAACGTGATTTTCTCACCGAACGTGATCCAAGAGACTTGGACCCTACTCCAAGAAGTGCCAGAGGCGGTCACGAGGGTGGGGGGCGCGCCCCCCTTGGGCGCGCCCCCCTACCTTGTGGACCCCCTCTTGCTCCACCGACGTACTCCTTCCTCCTATATATACCTACGTACCTCCGACAGATCAGATACGGAGCCAAAAACCTAATTCCACCGCCGCAACTTTCTGTATCCACGAGATCCCATCTTGGGGCCTGTTCTGGAGCTCCGCCGGAGGGGGCATCTACCATGGAGGGCTTCTACATCAACACCATAGCCTCTCCGATGAAGTGTGAGTAGTTTACTTAAGACCTTCGGGTCCATAGCTAGTAGCTAGATGGCTTCTTCTCTCTTTTTGGATCTCAATACAATGTTCTCCCCCTCTCTTGTGGAGATCTATTTGATGTATTCTTCTTTTTGCGGTGTGTTTGTTGAGACCGATGAATTGTGGGTTTATGATCCAGAATATCTATGAATAATATTTGAATCTTCTCTGAATTCTTTTATGTACGATTGAGTTATCTCTGCAATTCTCTTCGAATTATCCGTTTGGTTTGGCCAACTAGATTGGTAGTTCTTGCAATGGGAGAAGTGCTTAGCTTTGGGTTCAATCTTGCGGTGTCCTTACCCAGTGACAGAAAGGGTTGCAAGGCACGTATTGTATTGTTGCCATCGAGGTTAACAAGATGGGTTTTTTATCATATTGCATGAATTTATCCCTCTACATCATGTCATCTTGCTTAAGGCGTTACTCTGTTTTTAACTTAATACTCTAGATGCATGCTGGATAGCCGTTGATGAGTGGAGTAATAGTAGTAGATGCAGAATTGTTTCGATCTACTTGTCTCGGACGTGATGCCTATATACATGATCATTGCCTAGATATGCTCATAACTATGCTCAATTCTGTCAATTGCTCAACAGTAATTTGTTCACCCACCGTAGAATACTTATGCTCTTGAGAGAAGCCACTAGTGAAACCTATGGCCCCCGGGTCTATTCTCATCGTATCAATCTCTATTGCTTTATTTACTTGCTTTGTTTTTTTACTTTGCCTTTTACTTTTCACTTTGCCTTTTACTTTTCACTTTGCATCTATATATAAAAAATACCAAAAATATTATTTATCATCTCTATCAGATCTCACTATCGTAAGTGACCGTGAAGGGATTGACAACCCTAACCGCGTTGGTTGTGAGTAGCTATCGTTTTGTGTAGGTACGAGGGACTTGTGTGTGGTCTCCTACTGGATTGATACCTTGGTTCTCAAAAACTGAGGGAAATACTTACGCTACTTTACTGCATCATCCTCTCCTCTTCGAGGAAAACAAACGCAGTGCTCAAGAGGTAGCACTACCTGTATGTCGACAATGATCTTTTATCTTCGTAACACATTGACGGTACTCTCTCCCTCGAACTTCATCACTCTATCTCTCTCTAAGTATATCTCGCTCCCTGCTATGTGTCTCTAACTATGATTCTCCATGTGGAATCTCTTTATCTCACACAAACACAAACTCTATCTCCCAGGGTCTCATTTCTCTCTACTATTCCCATGTGTGCCACTCGCACACCCCCCTCTCACACAGAGATGTCTTTAGCTCCTTAGGTATGAGAAGCTATGACTCTTCCTCTTAAATATCTCTTTCTCACACATAAACACAAACTCTGTCTCCCATGGTTTCATATCTCTCCACCGTTCTCTTGTATGTCGCTCACACACACTCTCGCTCCCTAGAGATATCTTGTGTTCCCTCATATGTCTCTCTAGCTATCACTCTTGTTGTGAAATATCTTTCTCTCTCGCAGACACAAAACTCCGTCTCTTGCGATCTGATTTCTCTCTGATATTTGTTTGTACGTGACTCACGTGCACCCTCTCTCTATCTCTCTCACACCCACACACATAACTCAGCCTTCTGATCCACTCGACTCCTATCTCTCATGCACACTAGCTAGCATTTTTATCTTTCTATTTATCTATTTCTCCATCAACCTTCTTTCTCGCCCTCACTCTTGCTTCCTATCACGCACACTACATATGTTTCTCTCTACACGCAGTCAAGTTCCCTCTTTTTATCTTTCTCTCACACACACACATAACTTCACCCTCTGAACCACCCGGCAGTCATCTCCAACACTCAAACTAGCAGATGTACCTCTAGCTAGCATCTCCATCTCTGTATCTATCTGTAGTTTCTCCATCAACATTTCTTTCTTGCACACACTCTTGCTTCCTATCACCCACACTATATATGTCTCTCCATACATGCATTTACAGGTTGATCTCTTTTGCACAATCGTTGTGTCTCACTCCCTCTGCTTGCCATAGATGCATGATCCAACCCACGCCACTATCTCTTAAAGACAAAAACACATGCTCAATTGTCGGGCCTTCTTCCCTGCACTCTCACATGCATGCATATTGTCATACCGATCCATCTCTCCCATGTCGTTGATCTTATGACTTATGTCTTCTTTCTTTTATCTCGATCAAGCACGCGCACACACACACATCCCACGTATACATGTATACCTCTCGCACATGCATGTTCAAGGTCTCTATATCTCCATACGTAGTTAATTACCCTCAACCATAACACCACATCAAATTATTCTCTTCTTGTGTGCACATACCTTCCCCCTGGATGGGTAAAACACACACTCACACTTAACAATCTCCTTCTAGCTACCCCCTCTCACTCTTCCCCTATATCCCCGAAACCAATAAGACCATCCCTTCATTTAATTCCCGCCTACATGCACCATCAATAAATAGTAGTCTTCTTTAGTGTCTCTCGAACAAACACGTTCTCTCGATGTCTACTCCTCTCACGCGCACACACCGTCTCTTCCCTCTCTACGAGCCTTTTCTCTCTCGCGCCCCATCGTTGGTGGCCTCTGTCATACACATCACCTCTCTATGATGAAGCCACGCACACTTAAAGTACATCCGCCACCGAGGACCCCGCGTCACACATACACACACACACCCACGCACCCACCCACCCACACACACACTAAGATTCCATCTCTCTCTCTCTCTCTCACACACACACACGCACCCCCCACGCACTAAGACTCCATCTCACACACACATGCTCTAGGCGGAGCATTTGTTCCTACCACCCTTCATCCAACCTTACCCGTATGATAAACAATCACCTTAATTTACTTGTATAACATGGACAAATTCCACTTTACTTTAGTAGTTAGCAAACTTATAATCTCTACTCTTATAAAAAAACCGAGTTGGTGATGACGGTGTGCCTGGCATCTTGTAATATAGACCGTCCAATCTATATCTGACGGATAGAAAGCAAACTATGATAATTTTACAAAATATACCCACACCTCTCTCCACATCCTTATCTCCCACAACCTCATTGCTGAGCAATTAAAAAAGGATGTCTTTGGAACAATCTAGCATGGTGGCCGCTGCCGCCTGCAGGCGCCGTCCATCCCCATGCCTCCGCCCAGTCCGACCACCAGCCACCACCACGCTCCACTCCTCCTCACCTTATCTCTTATCTTTCATTTTTCCGATGAAATTCTCGAGATACCAGTTTTCTGATAAAATTCTCGAGATATCATTAGTTTTTACACATGGGATTACTCCTGCATGGGTCAATCACAACAGGTGTTTTGTAAAAAAATGCGTATTGATGTTCCGTGCAATGCACGAGCATCTTGCTTGTAATTATATAACGAAAAGCAGGAGCAGGAAGTGACATTTTTTTACACAACCACGTTAACATGGCCATGTAAATCACTAGCTAAAGTGTAATACCATTATACTTATATCTCGATGCAAAAGGTTGAGTACATGTCCGAAGAGTAGAGTCGCACACACGCACTCTGTCTCTCAGAATCTCTCTCTCTCACACACACACACCAGTTATGTGACGCCCACTTAAGCAGACACATATGTTACAATTTGTGCACCCGCAGGTACACGTGATGGTGCACATTTATTTAAGATGGACGGCGAACCTAAATAGTAGCTGCGTTCATTCCCCTCCCACCGCCCCTTCTCTAATCTCTGTCGCTCGATAGCCATGGCCCAACCAAAGGTGACATATGCCATACTCCCGCCGGAGCGGCGCTTTAATCTGGAAATTTTAGTGGTCATGCATGCATCTTTTTGTGCTAGCACTCCTATATAAGGGTTGACCGGTCGCTTCCCGCGGACGTGCGTGGGCGGTGGAAGAGGAAGGAGAAGGGAAGCGGGCCGTGGAGTAATGTTTATTACCATAATTTCTTAGGAAACTGAGTGCAATAATTGAGTAGTTTTGCAAACTGTCAGTACTACACCTGAAACGGTTCAAAACCAATACTCCCTTGCCAGCGCGCTTCCTGCATGAAATGGTCAGCGTCACCCTAGAGTGTCAGTGTCGCATTAATGCCCGGCCAGAGCGGAGGCGACCTCTCACTGGCGCCGGCTTTGAAGCAGCGTGACGGCGAGAGAGCGCCGCTTCCCGGTGCACACGACTGCTCCGCGTCGAGGCTGGCCATAGTTTGGATGAGTCTCCATCATGGGGAGCCACACTAACTGCGATGATATGGATCGTTCCATCTATGAAGAACATGTGGGACTGGAACTACGAGACAGACATGTACCCAGGAGTGGACGTACGAACCTGAGTAATGTAGCACTGTAAGTGAAGTAGAAAGGCACAAATAGTATGAACATGTGTGGCATATAGGCATTTATCTCTTACTAAGTACCACTGAATGTTGTACATGCAATGCACGGTGATGTTATGGAGTACGTGCCTAAGTACTCTACTACTACTATATTAATTAGAGGCACACAATAGCTTTTATATTTGTTTACGTGTATGCCCCGAGACCTTCCAACTAGACGTGTCTTTTTCTCTGGGTCGCACTTTGTATCGTTCATACCACTAGTACTACTATGTGTGGTCTCTAAACCAGAAGTGGAAGAAGTGGAGATGCTCTACCATGCTATTCATGTCCCACTCCTTTCACTGACATGTGGGAGATCCAGAACGTGACGTGTTTGGCACTCCTTCGTCATAAGAGTTGAAACGCTAGCATTCATCAGAAATAAAAAAAGAAATATAAATCAGCAGTGATACTATACCATGTGGTTTCCTTGCTCCTCGATATCAGAAATAATACTTCCGTTCGCCAACATGTGGGACATCGACCATCCTGGTCCACTTGCCATGCACGCAAAACTCCAAGGGAGAGTCACCCCGGTCGTCGCGCCACAGTAATAATGACTAATTAGCCGTCAAATCACAGGCCCAACCTTTCCCACTGTGAAGTTTCTTGGACGAAGGAACCATCATGACTTCATTGAATTCCGCTTCTTGAAGAAAACTACTGTACCGGCAGTACTGCTAGCTACAGTAGTTACTCCAGCAGAGGCCTCCTTTTGTTCATAGGATAGGAATTTTATAGGAATATGAAAATCATACGAAGTGAGATGACATGCATCTCAATTCCTATAGAGAAAGAGATGCCATTTGATGCATAGGATAGGATTTTTTTTCCATTGAGTCTAGGCTAATGTACTGGTAATTTGCTCTAAAAGCTACAGTAGTAACTAGTAGTACTGGTACATGCTCGTACTCAGACACAGGCACACACACTAACTACTAGTACTACTACTTCTCACATGCTGGCCAGACGTCGTCGTTCTCCTTCCCGGCTTTGTCGGCGACACCCCATCGTGCTTGGATCTCCGCCAACCTCTCCACAGCAGCGCGTACGTCCTCTTCTTTCTTGCGGTGGCGGGCCTCTTTTTCTTGAGTGCTTTCTGACTTTTCCGCTCCCTCTGTGCGGCTTTGGACGCCTCTTGCTCTATGGCCCATTCAGCCTTGGCAGCTTCAAATTCTGCCCACGTAGGTGTGAGGTCGCGAGCGGTGATAAACTCGGCATGGCGGGATGCCATCGCTTCCCTACCATTTTGTGTGCGGTCGTGGGCGGCGAGGAACTCGGCGCGGCAGGATGCCATCGCTTCCTTACCGGTTAGTGTGCGGTGCGGTGGCATGAACGACGCTTGGTGAGAGCTCTGCGGTGGAGTGGCCGGACAACCATATAGTGCATTGGTTTGTCAAGAGCTCAAGGAAAGAAGACGAAGGAAATTTGGATTCCCCTTCAATCCTGGTCATTTATTACTGAGTAAAATGCATTGGCGGTCATCGAACTTGTCTTGATAGCCCACTTTGATCATTGTATATGAGATATGGTGATTATACGGTCACCGGCTCAGCGTATAGCTCCGTATTTGTCTGGTTGACCAGTCAAACAGTTCACATGCGCCTCATTAGCTCGTGTTCTTTATCTATCTATCTATGCGGGCCTACCTATGAGTGGAGAAAGAAATAAAAACCAAAATTATGCGTATGTGAGGAATCAAACCATGGACTCGTCGCTGCAACACACACTCGTTTAGCCAAATGAAAATGAAATATCGTCAAATGCACAAATGGATTTTTTAATATTATAGGTGATGCACACATTAGCGCACCGTCCATAGAGGCAAGTAGCATGTATGCGTGCAGACACTCACGCTCACGTTGTCAAACCATGCTAATGCATGCACTTCGCCCTCTCAATCAAAGTCCTGCTCATGGTGCAACACAAAGGGCGAGCCCATCACCTGCGCGCCCCGGCGATGTCTGACATTACTGTTTAGACATTTTATGGAGGCCTCCACGAACGCCGAGCATGTATTCACCTGGCTCAACACCAACGGTCATACTTAGGAATCAGCGCCTTGCTCATGTATATCGTCCATCACAACGACAATCTATAAAACAGCTTAGCTAGAGAGGGTACTATGGTACGGAGTATGTAGTATCGTAAGCGACCGATCATAGTGCCACTGCACACGAGTGTGTGTCTGATCAGTTCGTCCATTATTCATAAGTTATGCATGGTTGTGTGGTGTCTAATGGTGGTCGTCGAAGGCTAGCTGGCGACAAGAGCGGTTGCATGGACGTCTGGTTGTCAATACGTGCCGCATACGCTTCAAAGGCTCGTCATCCATGAGTTCACATTTTACCACCACGCCAGTGTTTGACCGCCCTCGCCTACCGAAACCCCTTCCATCGCTAGCACGCGCTTCCCGCCTGAAACGGTCACCGTCTCTCCAGAACGTCAATGCCGCATTCACCGGACTTAACTGCAGGTGCAGTCGTTGTGTCACTGACATGCGGGCCAGATGCCCGTTGGACCCACATGTCAGTGACCCAACGCACCTGCAGTTAAGTCACTGAAGCAGCGTCCGCATTCACACCCGACGAACCTACTCTGGCACCAGCCGTCCATCGGTCTGCCACGGCTCATTGCCATTCACCCGCTATATTAACTTGAGCCCCATCCCAGCCATAGCCAAAGACCCACACTCGTTCTCCTCTGGTCCCTTCCATCTGTCGGCACCACTCCAACCATGGCCTCCTGGCGCTCCAAAGCTCTCTTGGACGTACTATCGCAGGAGCAGATGAAGGACATCGGCGGCTCCGCTTCGGGTGCGCTCCAAAGCTCTCTTTGACGTACTATCGCACGAGAAGACGTAGGAGATCGCTGCCCCCCCCGGACGCACTCCGCTGCCACGACCATGATGCCGGCGTGCATGCGCGGGCGCAGCTGACAGCGAGTACACGATAGGTTGCTGCCGCTCTGGTCCCAAGATGGCAATCGCTACTCCACTCAATCGATGCCAAGCTTGGTGGGTTAAACATCGGCGACCGATTAGGTGCTTGACGGCAACATGGAGGCGGAAATCTTCAGAACCTTGTGCTCCAGAGGAGGAGGTTATCGAGGCAGATGAGGACGAGGCAAAGGCAATGGCCTGCTTTCTCGGGTTCATGGCCGTACATGGTTGTCGGGCGCTTAGATTAGGTTTATATTAGGTTTTAATACGGTTCGTGCGAAATATGTAATGAATTTCGTCCAGTTTGTAGGAAAAGTTTTTGAAATGTAATGAATTTCATCCGGTTAATTTGAAATTTGCTTTGTTTGCACGAATTTCATCCGGTTAGTTCATATAGTTGTCGAAAGGTATGCATGCAGCATTGGATGGCATCCATCAGTGTCCTCGGACAGATGCTGGTGTAAATTTGTGGGCCAGCACTGGAGATGCCCTAACTATCATGCTATAATCTCTAAAAGTGCTCCATTATTTCGCAGGGAACAGTTATCCCTCGATCAAAATCAGATCTACCGTATTTCGCACTCCTCCCACGTAAGAGTGTAAACTCTTGCTTATATAAAAATGGAGCAAGTGGACAGCACCATAGCACGTCATATCACTCAAACTAGCCCACCTAACGCGCGGGAAAGCACTGCCCTCATCATTTTGTTCTAGATTTCTATCGATCGATCGCACGAAAATCTTACGCTTTGCAAGTTCAAAAGGAAAAGCCGGGCACACTTACGACTCGTACGTGTCGCACCCCCGACAGTCCGGCTCGCACGCCGCTCACTAGAGGGGACACGCGTTGTCTTGCAGTTGCACTAACATGTGGGACTGCAATTGCATAAACCCTCAATAGCCAAAGTCTAATCGCTCGGTGGGCGTCAGCTGAGAAGAGAGAGACGGGGGAGGAAGAAAAGATCGCCCGCCCGCTGCACACGGACTCCAAGAAATATATGGTGATAATGTGAGGTGGGCCATGCGGGAGTCCGGATAGCTTCCAAGCCCGCTTCTGACCGCCCTAGCCCACCACCCCCACACCTCCCCGCGCGCGCCCCCCCTCAGACGCCAGCTGCTCGCATTCATAGCAAGTAGGACCAGTAAAATACTGGGCTATAAGCCCGCTTATGTGGAGGAGAGAGAGGCATTAACAAATTCAAGGAGTGGGCTCTGCAAGAGCCCATCCCTACACGTGCTCCTAGGTATAAAAAACTAATTCTAAAAAAAAGAGGCATAAAAACAATTGTGTCTAAAAAAAGAAAGGTAAAAAACTGAGAGGAAATAGATAGAGAGAAAGTGAGAAAAAGTTGTAACCTTATAGCCAACCTTATAGTCAACACTATGGTAGTATTACATAAGGAAGGAGGGAGTGGTGCACATGCCAAGTTCACTGGGCTACGTCGTAATAGTGGAGACAATAGCTTTCATAAAAAATAATACTCGTTGCTCGTCCTCTATATCGGAAAGAATACTTTCATTCGCCGACATGTGGGACGTCGACCATCCTGGTCCACCTGCCATGCACAAAATTATCTTGGTCCACCCCGGTCGTAGCGCAGGCCCAACCTTTCCCAATGTAAGTTGGTCGGACGAAGGAACCATCATGAATTTGTTAAATTCCGCTTCTTCAAGAAAACTTACTGTACCCACAATACTGCTAACACACGCGAACACTGGACGACACTGTACCACGTCATATCACTGAAACCCACTAGGGCAAACTGGCCCACCTAGGTCATCTATTTTGGAACGGAGGGAGTATGTCTCTGTACTGCTATGATTTTGTGTTGTACGTCTTTGTACTTTTGCTATGGTTTTCCTATCCTATGAACCAAATAAGGCCTGAATGTATCCGTGTCGGCTATTGTCCGATCGATCGCTAAGCCTACAATTCTAGGAGCTTGGGGGCTATTGGCTGATCGACGATGGATAAGTATAAGTGTACAATGACCTCATCAACCCCAACGTTTCTCTTTGGTGAGTGTCGGTGTACAAAACTATGGGTACTTCTGCATCCCTTACTAGTGCACGAGCAGTCGCAGCCACACCTGCGGTAGGGCTTGGCAAGGCAGAGGAAGGCAACACCCGAAGACTGCCAAGACACGCACTCGAAGCGCGAGGGGCGAGGGGCAAGCTAGACCGCCCCCGGCAAGGGCCTTGCCGGGGCAACCTGCACAAACACTAGCAAGTCCATCACCCTTGGGGCTAAGAGCTCTGACACCATCGACAATGCTAAGACCAAGATCTGGAGAGCAAGTGCCTGATGACATGCAGTCCCTCATGAAGATTGGCAGCCCACGGATCCACGTGGGACCAGAAGATGAAGAAACCCGGCAAGACCCTTGCCGGGGATGACTCCAAGGCCCCTGACAAACCTTGTCAGGGACGATCGCTGGGCCGCGGTCGGACCTGCAACCGGCAAGGTTTCGCCACCTCACCAGCACCCCAATGCAATAATAGGCATGCCAACTAAGCAGGCGCCTACGTGGCGGCTTGCAGATCTTCGTGGAAGCTTACCATTGCGCCAACGCAGTAGCTAGTTGGCCAGCGTGGAGTTGCATGCCTCGTCGACCCGGACGCGTGGCAAGGCAAGGAGGAGTGGCGAAGGATGGGATGGCTTCTGTTGCCACCCCCAATAAAGCAAGGGCACACGTAGGCGACACATTAAATGTGTTTGTCCTACATTGCCGAGCGATAAGCTTGTGCACTGTAGTTTGCCACCTCTTGTGTGCCACTGTGGCAACCCCTTTTCGTATAAAAGGAGGCCCGAGGTGTACAAGAGAGGATTCAGACTTTTGGACCAAGCACGCACCATAGCTAGTTCAAAAGCTCAAGAACACACATATAACCAGAAAAGAAAGACTAGGGTATTACACATCTTTGCGGCCCGAACCTGGATAAAAATCCGTTGTGTGCTAACGGCTCGACCTGTTCTTCGTACAGCTAATCCCCCGTCGAACGTAGAAGGGATCCTTGTGACCCCCTAGGTGACCGGTTTCCCCAACATCTTTGGCGCACTTAGTTGTGAGAATCTGGTCTGTTAGTTAGTACTGTAGTTTCTTCACCGCTATGGCGCCGAAGAAGAAGAAGACCGCAGCGATCGGCCCATCCGGGGCCGCTCCGCCCGCACCTGCGCGGACATGCGACATGGCGGGCACCAGTGGTGGTGGAGATCGAGATTTTCCACACCATACGAATACAAGAAACCAGGCAGCCAGCATCCTCCGCAGTGGCCACGGTGGTCGACACGCCGCCGTGCACAGGGATGGAGCTGTGCTACCTGCGGGTGGTGCGGGGACCTCCAAGGGCAGGAGGTCGACGCATGCGCCGCGGTCCTCTCAGCTCATGTGCGACGAACCCGGGCGTCGCCATGGCAAAAGCCCTCAGCCTCACTCTCAAGACACGCAGGGCCGACATGCATGCCATGATGCTGGCGAAAAGAGCACGCGACCGCGGAATCGTGATGGGACTCCTTCTAACATTGTTAGAAGTTCGAGTTCCTCCCATTCCTCACGCTTGTGGCTTCCACCCACGCGAGCAGAAGCGCTGTCACGAGCGCAGCTACTCCTCAACTTTCCTCCTACCTTGGAGAAGCAAGAAGAGTGGAGGGTTGCCATCCAAAGCCTTATTGGCCATGCCAACAAGGACGGCCATCGGGGAGCAAGCCCCTCGCGGCGCCGGAATGACGAGCCGGCACGTGTAGACAGTGAAAGGATTGAGAGCGCCCCGACCACGGTGCACTCCCCTCCACCACGGTCGGCCCGCCGGGGTGACACCCGGGACAACGTGTCCACGGCGTCGTCAGACCCACGGACGCGTCGTGACCAACATCACGTTCTTTGAGAGCGCCTCAAGGAGGATGCCTGGATTACTATCGAGTGGTGACAGGAGGCACGTCACCAGTCTGATAGGCGTGATGGGCCTACTGCGCACAAGCCCGCGCTGGGGGACGCTGACGACTTGCCCTATGCAATAGCTTGTCCAGCGTTCACTCATGAGCTGCGGCAGTTCCAGTGGCCCAACACCCGCGTGTTCAAACCGGAGGTCCCGGAGAAGTATGACGGCAAAACTCATCCGTCCGAGTTCCTGAGCATTTACACCATTGCGATGCAAGCTGCCGGATCACGGGACAACAAGGTACTCGCCAACTATTTCCCGTTAGCACTCAAACCAAATGTCAGGTCATGGTTGATGCATTTGCCAATAGACTCAATCTTCTCTTGGTCCGATCTGTTCCACGAGTTTGTTGGTGCCTTCACGGGCGGCCACGTAGCTCATGGACAGACAAGTGATTTGCACGTGATCCCTCAGAGGGATGGTGAATCCTTGCGCAAGTACATACAGAGATTCAGCCGTGTGCCACTCTGACATGCTGTGGGCACGTGCAAAAGTCTTCCACCCCTGATGAAGATACATGACGTGAGGGCGAGGAAAGTCAACGTCATCCCACATGTTGTCGTTCCCGCAGCCCCTCATGTGAAGCCTCAAGGACTGCAGGGCATCCTGCCCATCACCCGGGCGAACGGGGTCGGAAGCCAGAGACGACTGCACACAGGCTTATATAGCCTGATGAAGAACTTGTAGGGCTGGTCCCCGATGTGGCCGCCCATCAGAGGAGGGGCCGCCGATGGAGGCGCAGCTGGAGCACTGCCCCGTCCACCTCCTCCCCGAGCACCGCGACGACCTCGACCTCGACCTCGGCCCCTTATTCTTCCCCTCGCGGTGGGCTCTGCCACCGGAGGCTTCGGAGGAGGAGGAACGCGCTGTCGAGCAGAAGCCCTCATCGCCACCGTCAAAGCGCCGACACACCCTTTCACCATGGTGAATCAGAGGAAGATGATAAGTAGAAGGCGAGGAAGGGGGCGAGTGTGGAGCAACATCGCCCCTCCCCCTTTTTATAGAAGAAGCGAGGCCGGGGCTCGGCCACCCAGCCCAAGGGGCGGCCGCCCCACATGGCCAATGCGGCCTCCGGAAGGGTGGGGAATCAGAACCGACCCGCTTGAGGGAGTCCTGGATTAGGGGGTATCCGGACAGCCGGACTATATACTTTTGCCGGACTGTTGGGCCGTGAAGATACAAGACTCAAGACTTCATCCCATGTCCGGATGGGACTCTCCTTTGCGTGGAAGACAAGCTTGGCGATCTGGACATTATATTTCCTTCTTTATAACCGACTCCATGTAAACCCTAGCCCTCTCCGATATCTATATAAACCGGAGAGTTTAGTCCTTAGAGACAGAATCATAATCATCATAGGCTAGCTTCTAGGGTTTAGCCTCTACGATCTCGTGGTAGATCAACTCTTGTAACACTCATATCATCAATATCAATCAAGAAGGAAGTAGGGTTTTACCTCCATCGAGAGGGCCCGAACCTAGGTAAAACATTATGTCCCTTGCCTCTTGTTACCATCAGCCTTAGATGCACAGATCGGGACCCCCTACCCGAGATCCGCCGGTTTTGACACCGACATTGGTGCTTTCATTGAAAGTTCCTCTGTGTCATTGCTGCAAGGTTCGATGGCCCGTCTTGTTGTCAAGGACAACATCACCTCTGAGGGAGCGCTGGCTATAGGCCAAGCTCTCCAACTAGGCGGCTTCTTCATGGTCGCCCAATCGGTCGCCGCGCCAACGATGACCTCTTGGGGCATCACGAATAGCCTCCACGTCAATTAGGAACTCGCCGAACAGATGGATCCAAAGGAGCTCTCCTCCCTTAATGAGCTCTTGGATCGCATCACTACTTTGGGAGTCACCACAGACTATGACCGGATAGGCTTAAATCCGACCAAAGGGATATTAGATCCCCACCGGTCACCCACGAGATAGCGGTAGTGGAGGAGCCGCATACGGATTATCCCTCTATTTTGAGGACGAATTATGTCCGGATTACCGAGCTCTCTGAGCCAGATACCCCCTCACGGGAGGACATGACCCATACCCCGGACTTAGAATCGGGTATCAGGCCGGAAAAATCAGGCAGCGCCTCGTATCCCGAGCTATCAAGCCTGGAAGCTCCTCTGCCCCTGGGCGTTAGATCGGATCAGAATCCATATTTAGCTACACCCACCCACCCGGAATTAAACCGTCTCTCCCATATCAGACAAGAGTCCCAAGAGACAGTACATCGCTACTGGGCCAGATTCCTCCTTGTGCTAAGCAAGGTCACAGACTATCATGAGGAGGACGCAATCTCACTTTTCTGCAAAAATTGCACGAACAAAGGGATCCTTAAGGCTATAAGTCGCCATGACATAGTACACTTTGCTGACTTAGAAGCCATAGTACAGAAGTATTGTGCGATGGAAAGCGCCTGGAAAACCCAAACAGAATTTTTGGATAGTCTGGCTCTCACCAAAACCTTTGCCCGAGCTAAACAGGCGAACTCTCATAAGTCAGCCGATCCAATCCCCAAGAAACCAAAGCCCACCCCAGGGTGTGGAACCATATTGGAAGAATGGCTCAATGGGCCATGTGAATTCCACAGCACGCCAGACACTACACCAACACATAGCCTTAGAGCATGTTGGATACTCCGGCAGGTAACAAAAAGTGGCGAGGATCTTCTTGTAAGCCATAAAGCAGAACAACATCCCGCCAAAGAAAACAATATGGTACTGACAGTCTTCGAGACTTTCGCCTCAAATAATAGGCGCAAGCGAGCTCATCAAAATTTCGCTGAAATCTCGTACGTGGCAAAAATAAATCCATTGAACAACACTGCTATAACTTTCAGTGCCAGTGATGAACCTCAATTCCAGACAGTCCGGGCACCAGCCGCTCTGGTCCTTAGCCCAATTGTGGATAGCTTTCGGCTCACTAAAGTACTCATGGATGGTGGAAGCGGATTAAACTTGATCTACGAAGAAACACTCAACAAGATGGAAATTGATAAAAGCCGCATTGAGCAAAGCGGCACCACCTTCAGGGGAATCATCCCTAGTCGGGAAGCACGGTGTGCAGAAAAAATCACACTCGATGTGGTATTCGGCACTCTGGAGAATTACAGCTGCGAAGAAATTACATTCCAAGTGGCTCCTTTCAGAAGCGGATACCACGCCCTTTTAGGGAGGGACGCGTTCACAAGCTTTCAAGCTATACCTCATTATGGGTACATGAAGCTTAAAATGCCCGGACCCAATGGAATCATCACTCTAGCCAGTGATCCGAACGTCGCACTTTGTGCCAAAAATAAAACCACAACACTAGCCCTGGAAGCATTATCCGAAGCTCTAGCAGCCGAAGAACTAACAATGCTGCGTGCCACCGTGGATAGGGACGACGTGATACTCGACAAGCGACCCAAGTCCACCTCATTTAAACACGCAGACGAGATAGTCAAATTCTAGGTCCATCCAACAGACCCCATGAAGACAGCTTCCATCGGGACACAGTTGAGCCCCACAATGGACGCCACACTACGAGAATTCCTACGCGAGAATTGGGACATTTTCACCTAGCACCCTTCGGACATGCCAGGCATCCCACACAGATGGGCCGAACACAGCCTCAATATACTGAAAGGATGCAAGCCTGTCAAACAGACTCTTAGACGCTTCTCAGAGCCCAAACGGCAATCCATGGGAGAAGAGCTAGCCAAGTTACTTGAGGCCGGATTCATCAGAGATATCAAGCATCTGGATTGGCTGGCAAATCTGGTAATGGTACCGAAGAAGGACAAATCCTGGCGCCTATGCGTCGACTTCAAAGACCTCAACAAGGCTTGCCCCAAGGATCCCTTCCCCCTCCCTCGCATCGACCAAATCATCGACGCCACCGCAGGACACGACTCACTGTGTTTCCTCGACGCATACTCTGGATACCATCAAATAAAGATGGCAGAGTCCGACCAAGCTGCAACGACCTTCATAATGCCATATGGTCCTTTCTGCTTCAACACTATGCCTTTCGGGCTTAAAAATGTCGGCGCAACCTATCAATGCATGATTCAAACATGCCCGGAGAAGCAAATCAGCAAAACAGTGGAGGCATACATGGACGACGTGGTCATAAAAACAAGTCAAGTCGAAACCCTAATAGATGACTTGAGGCTTACGTTCGATAACCTCCAGACATACGACATCAAGCCAAACCCGAAAAAATGTGTTTTCGGCGTGCCCTCTAGGAAGCTGCTCGGCTTCATTGTTTCCAATAGAGGAATTGAAGAGAATCTGGCAAAAATCCGAGCTCTTTCATAGTTGGCTATCCCAACAGACCTCAAGCATATCCAGAAACTAGCTGGATGCGTGGCCGCCCTAAGCCGCTTTATCTCCCGATTAGGAGAAAAGGCATTACCTCTTTACCGCCTTCTTCAGTGCACTGAACACTTCGTGTGGACGGATGCAGCCGTGGCCGGACTGGACGAAATAAAGATCTTATTGGCCAGTAATCCAGTCCTAACAGCGCCAAATACTGGCGAACCTATGCTATTTTACATAGCTGCAACACATCAAGTTGTAAGCGCAGTGCTCGTCATCGAACGAGAGGCTGACGGATACAAATTACCGCTCCAGAAGCCGGTATATTACGTATCCACGGTCCTCACCCCATGCAAATCCCGATACCCACACTATCAAAAGATAGCATATGCGGTCTTCATGGCATCCCGGAAGCTACGACACTACTTCCAAGAGTGTTCGATCACGGTGGCCTCCGAAGTACCACTCAACGACATAATAAATAACCGCGACGCTACAGGCCGGATTGCTAAATGGGCCATTGAGCTCCTTCCGGTCGACATAACATACAAACCATGGTGGGCCATTAAATCGCAAGCGCTGGCTGACTTTGTTGCCGAATGGACAGAATCCGAACTCCCTAAAGAGTACGACGTGTACTCTAACTGAATCATGCACTTCGACGGCTCTAAAATGCTGGCCAGATTGGGAGCAGGTGTAGTCCTGACATCTCCCACCGGAGACACAGTCCAATACATACTCCAAATATTATACACAGACTCCAACTACGCAGCCGAATACGAGGCTCTGTTACACGGTCTTCGGATGGCAGTCTCTATGGGCATTCAACGCCTGGAGGTGCGCGGGGATTCAAATCTTGCAATATCACAAATAAATGGAGACTTTGATGCCAAGGATCTGAAAATGGTGGCCTACCGTAATGCCGTCCTCAAAATGTCAGCTCGGTTCGAGGGGCTCAAATTCCACCATGTGGCTCGAGAAAACAATCAAGCGGCGGATATCCTCGCCCGCATCGGCGCTAAACGCGACCCTGTCCCACCTAACATATTCCTGGAAAGGTTGTTCAAGACATCCGTGGTATGGGAAGGGGAGTCTGGCAACACTAGCACAGATCCGAATACACCCCCAGATTCCGAACCATTAGACGTAATCGGAGGCTCCGCCACCAAAATAACACCTTCGGCCCACGAAATCATGGCTGTAATCGCCTCGTGGACTAAGCCTTTCTTGGCCTACCTAAATAGGCAGGAGCTCCCCGAGGACCAAAATGAAGCACGTTGCATCATGCGGCGTTCCAAAGCCTACGAAGTCCATGAGGGGGAACTCTATAAGAAAAGTGCGACCGGAGTGCTCCAAAGATGCATCTCCGAAGAGGAAGGGCGGCAACTCTTGGCTGAAATCCATGTAGGACTCGGTGGACACCACGCCGCGGCTCAGGTACTTGTCAGCAAGGCCTTCTGCACATGCTTTTATTGGCCTACAGCCCGAGCAGACGCATAAGACCTTGTCCAACACAGTGTCGATTGCCAACTCTTTGCCAATCAGAGCCAGATGCCCCCTATCGCTCTCCAAACAATCCTCATCACTTGGCCCTTCGCGGTTCGGGGTCTGGATATGGTCGGACCCCTTTAAGGGGGAAGCCATAAGAAAAAATAATTATTGGTCATGGTGGACAAGTTCACAAAATGGATACAAGGCAAACCAGTCAAAACGGCCGAATCCGGACCAGCGATAGACTTCATATCCGGGGTTGTATACCGGTACGACGTCCTCCACAGCATCATCACTGACAATGGCTCAAACTTCACAGCCGATGAAGTGAAACCCTGGTGCCGCAACATGGGCATTAAGCTCGATTACGCCTCCGTCTACCATCCCCAAACAAACGGCCAGGTCGAACGTGCAAACGGTCTCATCATGGGCAGCATCAAACCCAGACTAGTGCGATCCTTGGCAGAATCAGACACGCACTGGGTCGAGGAGCTCGACTCCGTACTCTGGGGGCTGCGGACCACGCTGAATCGCACCACCGGATACACACCATTTTTACGGTATACGGCGCAGAAGCAGTACTACCCTACGACATAATACATGATTCGCCTTGCGTACGCATGTACGAAGAAAAGGAAGCCGAGCTAGACCGGCAGGACAACTTAGATGCCCTGGAGGAGGAGCGCGATGTCGCGAAAGCCCATTCCGCATTCTATTAGCAGCAGGCTCGACGGTACCAAAGCAGAGAAGTGCGGGCAAAACTTATAATATTGGCGAACTCGTTCTACGCCTACCAGAGAAGAAGAAGGACAAGCTCAAACCTAAGTGGGAGGGTCCCTTCATTATTGACAAAGTTCTCACCGGAGGAGTGTACCGCCTACGTAATGCATCCGATAACAGACTCGAGCCGAACCCATGGAACGCGGCCAGACTTCGGAGATTCTACGCCTAGCGTCGAACTCAGTGTTCGTCTCCTTACCACTCCTTTTTCATTATGTTCGTCCTTGTGACGCCCGGGTAATTAAGCTACAACGACCCTCTGCTAATGATGCTACGTCACTTCGATTACTATTGATGATCTCGCGTTAGTTCGAAACCGATTCAAATTCAAATTCAAAATCAAGCAAACAATAAAAGTTTTCAAATATTAAAACTAAAATGTTCATCATGTGGCAAATAATCCCTAACTAGTTTTGGTGGTGGAACCAACCTTTTACAAAGTGTTCAAATGCCCTAAACTAATTAAAAACAGTGGCTAAAATAATAATTTATTTGCTTTTGAAAATATAAAAAATATATTAAGCTAATATATTTTGGGTCCAAACTAGGTTTGGCAGTGGCCTATTTTGATGATACTAATTTAGGTGCTAACTTGGTATTTTAAAGAAACTAAAATAATTAGGAACTAAAAGAAAACAGAAAAGAAAAATAAGAAAAAGTAAAACAAAACAAAACAAACAAAAAAAGAAAGAGAACCCCACCACTGGGCCAGTTGGCCCAGCTGCTAGCCAAACCGGCCCAGGCCGCCCTCCCCACTCCCCATATCCCCCACCCAGGTCAAACCCTAACCCGTAACCCCCCACTCGCCCCACCCACTATGCTCCCCCCGATCCGATCTGGATCGGGGCTTTCCTCATCGCCTCTGACGCCACTCGTCGCCGCACCACCGGCGCCCGTCGCTCCGACTCGCTGGGCCACCTCGCTGCTCGTCGAACGCCTCCCCGCAGCGCCACGATGACCATGCCTCGCCGCCCGGTGCTGCCCGACATCGTCTTCCCCACTCTCGTCGCCGGATCGCCAAGCGCCGTGCCTCCTCATCACCACCTCGCTGGCCTGCCTCATCTTCGACGCGTCGTCCCCGTCCCCCACCACGAGCCCCATTGCCCCGTTCCCTACGCCCGCAGTGAGCCCCGCTTCCTTTCCTCTCCCTCACGCGACACCACCTACCGGCGCTGCGCTTGCGCACCTCACGCTCGTCGCCGTGGCCACCGTGCGTGTGCGCCCCGTGCATGCCCGTCGGCGCGCCGTCCCGTTGCTCCCGCGTCCAGGACTGTGCCGCCCCCTCTCTCCCACTTGCGGCCACCTAACCCCCCGCGCCCGGCAGCTGACGCGCGTGCCGTCCCGTCCGCGCGCGCTCTGCCCGCTGCTACCCGCATGACGTCGCCGCCGCCTCCGCCCTGCTCGCCGGTGCTCCCGCTCTGGCGACGCCGCGCCCGGTCTCGCCCCTGTCGGGCGCCTGCTCCTGGCGCCCGCGCCCGTTGGGGCACCCGCGTCCATGTTGGGGAACGTAGTAATTTCAAAAAATTTCCTACGCACACGCAAGATCATGGTGATGGCATAGCAACGAGAGGGGAGAGTGTTCGTCCACGTACCCTCGTAGACCATATGCGGAAGCGTCATGACAACGCGGTTGATGTAGTCGTACGTCTTCACGATCTGACCGATCTAAGCACCGAACGTACGGCACCTCCGAGTTCAGCACACGTTCAGCTCGATGACGATCCCCAGGCTCCAATCCAGCAAAGCTTCGGGGATGAGTTCCGTCAGCACGACGGCGTGGTGACGATGATGATGTTCTACCGGTGCAGGGCTTCGCCTAAACTCCGCGACGATATGACCGAGGTGGAATATGGTGGAGGGGGGCACCGCACACGGCTAAGGAACGATCCGTAAATCAACTTGTGTTGTGCCTAGAGGTGCCCCCCTGCCCCCGTATATCAAGGAGCAAGGGGGGAGGGGGCGGCCGGCCTAGTAGAGGCGCGCCAAGGGGAGTCCTACTCCCACCGGGAGTAGGACTCCCTCCTTCCTTGTTGGAGTAGGAGAAGGGGGAAAGAGGGGGAGAGGAGGAAGGAAAAGGGGGCCGCACCCCTTGTCCAATTCGGACCAGAGGGGGGCTGCGCGCCTCCTTCCTTTCGGCCTCTCTCCTCTATTCTCGTATGGCCCAATAAGGCCCATATACTCCCCGGCGAATTCCCGTAACTCTCCGGTACTCCGAAAAATACCCGAATCACTCGGAACCTTTCCGAACTCCGAATATAGTCGTCCAATATATCGATCTTTACGTCTCGACCATTTTGAGACTCCTCGTCATGTCCCCGATCTCATCCGGGACTCCGAACTCCTTCGGTACATCAAAACTCATAAACTCATAATATAACTGTCATCGAAACCTTAAGCGTGCGGACCCTACGGGTTCGAGAACAATGTAGACATGACCTAGAACTATTCTCGGTCAATAACCAATAGCGGAACCTGGATGCTCATATTGGCTCCCACATATTCTACGAAGATCTTTATCGGTCAAACCGCATAACAACATACGTTGTTCCCTTTGTCATCGGTATGTTACTTGCCCGAGATTCGATCGTCGGTATCCAATACCTAGTTCAATCTCGTTACCGGCAAGTCTCTTTACTCGTTACGTAATGCATCATCCCGCAACTAACTCATTAGTCACATTGCTTGCAAGGCTTATAGTGATGTGCATTACCGAGAGGGCCCAGAGATACCTCTCCGACAATCGGAGTGACAAAACCTAATCTCGAAATACGCCAACCCAACATGTACCTTTGGAGACACCTGTAGTACTCCTTTATAATCACCCAGTTACGTTGTGACGTTTGGTAGACCCAAAGTGTTCCTCCGGTAAACGGGAGTTGCATAATCTCATAGTTATAGGAACATGTATAAGTCATGAAGAAAGCAATAGCAACATACTAAACGATCAAGTGCTAGGCTAACGGAATGGGTCATGTCAATCACATCATTCTCCTAATGATGTGATCCCATTAATCAAATGACAACTCTTTTGTCCATGGCTAGGAAACATAACCATCTTTGATAAACGAGCTAGTCAAGTAGAGGCATACTAGTGACACTATGTTTGTCTATGTATTCACACATGTATTATGTTTCCGGTTAATAAAATTCTAGCATAAATAATAAACATTTATCATGAAATAAGGAAATAAATAATAACTTTATTATTGCCTCTAGGGCATATTTCCTTCAGTCTCCCACTTGCACTAGAGTCAATAATCTAGTTCACATCGCTATGTGATTTAACACCAATATTCACATCTGCATGTGCTTAATACCCATAGTTCACATCATCATGTGATCAACACCCAAAGGGTTTACTAGAGTCAATAATCTAGTTCACATCACTATGTGATTAACACCCAAAGGGTTACTAGAGTCAATAATCTAGTTCACATCGCTATGTGATTAACACCCAAAAGAGTACTAAGGTATGATCATGTTTTGCTCGTGAGAGAAGCTTAGTCAACGGGTCTGTCATATTCAGAGCCGTATGTATTTCGCAAATATTCTATGTCCACAATGCTCTGCACGGAGCTACTCTAGCTAATTGCTCCCACTTTCAATATGTATCCAGATTGAGACTTAGAGTCATCTGGATTGGTGTAAAAGCTTGTAGCGTTGTAACTTTTACGATGGGCTCTTTTATCACCTCCATAATCGAGAAACGTCTCCTTAGTCCTCACTAAGGATATTCTTGACCCATGTCCAGTGATCTACTTATTGGATCAAAATTGTATTTCTTTGCCAAACACAGAGCAAGGTATACAATAGGACTGGTTCACAGCATAGCATACTTTATAGAACCTATGACTGAGGCATAGGGAATGACTTTTCATTCTCTTTCTATTTTCTGCAATGGTCGGGTCTTGAGTCTTACTCAACTTCACACCTTGTAACACAGGCAAGAACTCCTTCTTTGACTGTTCCATTTTGAACTATTTCAAAATTTTATCAAGGTATGTACTCATTGAAAAATCTTATCAAGCGTCTTGATCTATCTATATAGATCTTGATGCTCAATGTGTAAGCAGCTTCACCGAGGTCTTGCTTTGAAAAACTCTTATTCAAGTATCCTTTCATGCTATCTAGAATTTCCATATCATTTCCAATTAAGAATATGTCATCCATATATAATATTAGAAATGCTACAGAGCTCCCACTCACTTTCTTGTAAATACAGGCTTCTTCAAAAGTCTGTATAAAACCATATGCTTTGATCAACTCACCAAAGCGTATATTCCAACTCCGAGATGCTTGCACCAGTCCATTGATGGATTGCTGGAGCTTGCACACTTTGTTAGCATCTTTAGGATTGACAAAAACTTTCTGGTTGCATCATATACAACTCTTCTTTAATAAATCCATTAAGGAATGCAGTTTCGACATCCATTTGCCAGATTTCATAAAATGTGGCAATTTCTAACATGATTCAGATAGACTTAAGCTTCGATACGAGTGAGAAAATCTCATCGTATTCAACACCTTGAACTTGTTGAAAACATTTCGCAACAAGTCGAGCTTAGTAGATAGTAACACTACTATCAATGTCCGTCTTCCTCTTGAAGATCCATTTATTTAACATGGCTTGCTGATCATCGAGCAAGTCAATCAAAGTCCATACTTTGTTTTCATACATGGATCATATCTCAGATTTTATGGCCTCAAGCCATTTCGTGGAATCTGGGCTCATCATCGCTTCCTCATAGTTCGTAGGTTCATCATGGTCTAGTAACATGACTTCCAGAACAGGATTACCGTACCACTCTGGTGCGGATCTTACTCTGGAAGACCTACGAGGTTCTGTAGTAACTTAATCTGAAGTTTCATGATCATCATCATTAACTTCCTCACTAATTGGTGTAGTAGTCACAGGAACAGATTTCTGTGATGAACTACCTTCCAATAAGGGAGCAGGTACAGTTACCTCATCAAGTTCTAGTTTCCTCCCACTCACTTCTTTCGAGAGAAACTCCTTCTCTAGAAAGGATCCATTCTTAGCAATGAATAACTTGCCTTCCAATCTGTGATAGAAGGTGTACCCAATAGTTAACTTTGGGTATTCTATGAAGACGCAATTCTCCGATTTGGGTTTGAGCTTATCAGGTTGAAACTTTTTTCATATAAGCATCGCAACTCCAAACTTTAAGAAACGACAACTTTGGTTTCTTGCCAAACCACAGTTCATATGTTGTCGTATCAACGGATTTAGATGGTGCCCTTTTAACGTGAATGCAGCTATCTCTAATGCACAACCCCAAAACGATAGTGGTATAATAAAGTGGTATAATTAACGCGCTGAGGTGGTATAATAAAAACGATTCAAGAAAAGGCTTGGTAGTGGTGTGACGTCACGCCACAAAATACGTCAGCAGATTGAACTTGTGTAAATATTATTCTCTCTACGGTGGTGCGTGGAATTTATTTTGCAGAGCCGGACACTATCCTGGTATTCACAATCTTCTATGAATTATTCGGAGGAGGAACCCGCCTTGCAATGCCGAAGACAATATGCGCGCCGGACTCGTCGTCATTGAAGCCTGGTTCAGGGGCTACTGAGGGAGTCCTGGACTAGGGGGTGTCCGGATAGCCGAACTATCATCATCGGCCGGACTCCAAGACTATGAAGATACAAGATTGAAGACTTCGTCCCGTGTCCGGATGGGACTTTCCTTGACATGGAAGGCAAGCTTGGCAATACGGATATGTAGATCTCCTACCATTGTAACCGACTCTGTGTAACCCTAGACCTCTCCGGTGTCTATATAAACCAGAGGGTTTTAGTCCATAGGACGAACAACAATCATACCATAGGCTAGCTTCTAGGGTTTAGCCTCCTTGATCTCGTGGTAGATCCACTCTTGTACTACCCATATCATCAATATCAATCAAGCAGGAGTAGGGTTTTACCTCCATCGAGAGGGCCCGAACCTAGGTAAAAACATCGTGTCCCTTGTCTCCTGTTACCATCCGCCTAGACGCACAATTTGGGACCCCCTACCCGAGATCCGCCGGTTTTGACACCGACAGCTCCCACTCACTTTCTTGTAAATACAGGCTTCACCACAAATCTGTATATAACTTTATGCTTTGATCAACTTATGAAAGCGTATATTCCAACTCTGAGATGCTTGCACTAGTCCATAGATGGATCGCTGGAGCTTGCACATTTTGTTAGCACCTTTAGGATTGACAAAACCTTCTGGTTGCATCATATACAACTCTTCTTTAAGAAAACCATTAAGGAATGCAGTTTTGACATCCATTTGCCAGATTTCATAAAATGTGGTAATTGCTAACATGATTTGGACAGACTTAAGCATCGCTACAGTTGAGAAAATCTCATTGTAGTCAACACCTTGAACTTGTCGAAAACTTTTTTACGACAAGTCGAGCTTTGTAGATAGTAACACTACTATCAGCATCTGTCTTCCTCTTGAAGATCCATTTATACAATATGGCTTGCCGATCATCGGGCAACTCCACCAAAGTCCACACTTTGTTCTCATACATGGATCCTATCTCAGATTTCATGGCCTCAAGCCATTTCGCGGAATCTGGGCTCATCATCACTTCCTCATAGTTCGTAGGTTCATCATGGTCTAGTAACATGACTTCCACAACAGGATTACCGTACCACACTGGCGTGGACCGTACTCTGGAATACCTACGAGGTTCTGTAGTAACTTGATTTGAAGTTTCATGATCATCATCATTAGCTTCCTCGTTAATCGATGTAGCAATCACTAGAACTGATTTCTGTGATGAACAACTTTCCAATTTGGGAGAAAGTACAATTACCTCATCAAGTTCTACTTTCCTCCCACTCACTTCTTTCGAGAGAAACTCCTTCTCAAGAAAGGATCCATTCTTAGCAACGAATGTTTTTCCTTCGAATCTGTGATAGAAGGTGTACCCAACAGTTTCCTTTGGGTATTCTATGAAGACGCACTTCTCCGATTTGGGTTCGAGCTTATCAGGTTGAAAACCTTTTTCATATAAGCATCGCAACTCCAAACTTTAAGAAATGAAAGCTTAGGTTTACTGCTAAACCATAGTTCATATGGTGTCGTCTCAACGGATTTAGATGGTGCCCTATTTAAAGTGAATGCAGTTGTCTCTAATGCATAACCCCAAAACGATAGTGGTAAATCGGTAAGAGACATCATAGATTGCACTATATCCAATAAAGTACTGTTATGACGTTCGGACACACCATTAAGTTGTGGTGTTCCAGGTGGCATGAGTTTGTGAAACTATTCCACATTGTTTTAATTGAAGACCAAACTCATAACTCAAATATTCGTCTCCGCGATCAGATCGCAGAAACTTTATTTTCTTGTTATGATGATTCTTCCACTTCACTCTGAAATTCTTTGAACCTTTCAACTATTTCAGACTTATGTTTCATCAAGTAGATATACCCATATCTGCTCAAATCATTTTGTGAAGGTCAGAAAATAACGATACTTGCCACGAGCATCAACACTCATTGGATTGCATACATCGATATGTATTCTTTCCAATAAGCCAGTATCTCGTTCCATTGTTCCGGAGAACGGAGTTTTAGTCATCTTGCCAAAAAGGCACAGTTCGCAAGCATCAAATGATTCATAACCAAGTGATTCCGAAAATCCATCTTTATGGAGTTTCTTCATGCGCTTTACACCGATATGACCCAAACGGCAGTGCCACAAATAAGTTGCACTATCATTATTAACTTTTCATCTTTTGGCATCAATATGATGAATATGTGTATCACTACGATCGAGATCCAACAAACTATGTTCATTGGGTGTATGACCATCGAAGGTTTATTCATGTAAACAGAATAACAATTTATTCTCTAACCTTTTAAATGAATAACCGTATCGCAATAAACATGATCAAATCATATTCATGCTCAACGCAAACGCCAAATAACATTTATTTAGGTTTAACACTAATCTCGAAAGTATAGGGAGTGTGCGATGATGATCATATTAATCTTGGAACTACTTCCAACACTCATCGTCACTTCCCCTTCAACTAGTCTCTGTTTATTCTGTAACTCCTGTTTCGAGTTACTAATCTTAGCAACCGAACAAGTATCAAATACTCAGGGGCTACTATAAACACTAGTAAGGCACACATCAAACACCTGTATATCAAATATACCCTTTGTTCACTTTGCCATCCTTCTTATCCACCAAATATTCAAGGCATTTCCGCTTTAGTGACCATTTTCTTTGCAGTATAATCACTCAGTTTCAGGCTTTGGTCCAGCTTTGGGCTTCTTCGCGGGAGTGACAACTTGCTTGCCATTCTGCTTGAAGTTCCCTTTCTTTCCCTTTGCCCTTTTCTTGAAACTAGTGGTCTTGTCAATCATCAACACTTGATGCTCTTTCTTGATTTCTACCTTCGTCGATTTCAGCATCACGAAGAGCTTGGGAATCGTTTTCGTCATCCCTTGCATTATAGTTCATCACGAAGTTCTACTAACTTGGTGGCGGTGACTAGAGAATCCTGTCAATCACTATCTTATCTGGAAGATTAACTCCCACTTGATTCAAGCGATTGTAGTACCCAGACAATCTGAGCACATGCTCACTAGTTGAGCGATTCTCCTCCATCTTTTAGCTATAGAACTTGTTGGAGACTTCATATCTCTCAACTCGGGTATTTGCTTGAAATATTAACTTCAACTCCTGGGACATCTCATATGGTCCATGACGTTCAAAACGTTTTTGAAGTCCCGATTCTAAGCCATAAAGCATGGTGCACAAAACTATCAAGTAGTCATCATATTGAGCTAGCCAAACGTTCATAACGTCTGCATCTGCTCCTGCAATAGGTCTGTCACCTAGCGGTGCATTAAGGACATAATTCTTCTGTGCAGCAATGAGGATAAACCTCAGATCACGGATCCAATCCGCATCATTGCTACTAACATCTTTCAACACAATTTTCTCTAGGAACATATCAAAATAAACATACGAAAGCAACAACGCAAGCTATTGATCTATAACATAATTTGCAAAATACTACCAGGACTAAGTTCATGATAAATTTAAGTTCAATTAATCATATTACTTAAGAACTCCCACTTAGACAGACATCTCTCTAGTCATCTAAGTGATCACGTGATCCAAATCAACTAAACCATAACCGATCATCACGTGAGATGGAGTAGTTTTCAATGGTTAACATCACTATGTTGATCATATCTACTATATGATTCACGCTCAACCTTTCGGTCTCCATGTTCCGAGGCCATATCTGCATATGCTAGGCTCGTCAAGTTTAACCTGAGTATTCCACGTGTGCAAAACTGTCTTGCACCCGTTGTAGATGGACGTAGAGCTTATCACACCCGATCATCATGTGGTGTCTGGGCACGACGAACTTTGGCAACGGTGCATACTCAGGGAGAACACTTCTTGATAATTTTAGTGAGAGTTCATCTTAAAATGCTACCGTCAATCAAAGCAAGATAAGATGCATAAAGGATAAACATCACATGCAATCAATATAAGTGATATGATATGGCCATCATCATCTTGTGCTTGTGATCTCCATCTCCGAAGCACCATCGTGATCACCATCGTCACCGGCGCGACACCTTGATCTCCATCGTAGCATCGTTGTCGTTACGCCATCTATTGCTTCTACGACTATCGCTACCGCTTAGTGATAAAGTAAAGCAATTACAGGGCGTTTGCATTTCATACAATAAAGTGACAACCATATGGCTCCTGCCAGTTGCCGATAACTTCGGTTACAAAACATGATCATCTCATACAATAAAATATAGCATCACGTCTTGACCATATCACATCACACCATGCCCTGCAAAAACAAGTTAGACGTCCTCTACTTTGTTGTTGCAAATTTTACGTGGCTGCTACGGGCTTAGCAAGAACCGTTCTTACCTACGCATCAAAAACCACAACGATAGTTTGTCAAGTTGGTGATGTTTTAACCTTCGCAAGGACCGGGCGTAGCCACACTCGATTCAACTAAAGTGAGAGAGACAGACACCCGCCAGCCACCTTTAAGCACGAGTGCTCGTAACGGTGAAACCAGTCTCGCGTAAGCGTACGCGTAATGTCGGTCCGGGCCGCTTCATCTCACAATACCGCCGAACCAAAGTATGACATGCTGGTAAGCAGTATGACTTGTATCGCCCACAACTCACTTGTGTTCTACTCATGCATATAACATCAACGCATAAAACCTAGGATCGGATGCCACTGTTGGGGAACGTAGTAATTTCAAAAAATTTCCTACGCACACGCAAGATCATGGTGATGGCATAGCAACGAGAGGGGAGAGTGTTCGTCCACGTACCCTCGTAGACCGTAAGCGGAAGCGTTATGAAAACGCGGTTGATGTAGTCATACGTCTTCACGATCCGACCGATCCAAGCACCGAACGTACGGCACCTCCGAGTTCAGCACACGTTCAGCTCGATGACGATCCCCGGGCTCCGATCCAGCAAAGCTTCGGGGATGAGTTCCGTCAGCACGACGGCGTGGTGACGATGATGATGTTCTACCGGCGCAGGGCTTCGCCTAAATTCCGCGACGATATGACCGAGGTGGAATATGGTGGAGGGGGGCACCGCACACGGCTAAGGAACGATCCGTAGATCAACTTGTGTTGTGCCTAGAGGTGCCCCCCTACCCCCGTATATCAAGGAGCAAGGGGGGAGGGGGCGGCCGGCCTAGTAGAGGCGCGCCAAGGGGAGTCCTACTCCCACCGGGAGTAGGACTCCCTCCTTCCTTGTTGGAGTAGGAGAAGGGGGAAAGAGGGGGAGAGGAGGAAGGAAAAGGGGGCCGCACCCCTTGTCCAATTCGGACCAGAGGAGGGCTGCACGCCTCCTTCCTTTCGGCCTCTCTCCTCTATTCCCGTATGGCCCAATAAGGCCCATATACTCCCCGGCGAATTCCCTAACTCTCCGGTACTCCGAAAAATACCCGAATCACTCGGAACCTTTACGAACTCCGAATATAGTCGTCCAATATATCGATCTTTACGTCTCGACCATTTTGAGACTCCTCGTCATGTCCCCGATCTCATCCGGGACTCCGAACTCCTTCGGTACATCAAAACTCATAAACTTATAATATAACTGTCATCGAAACCTTAAGCGTGCGGACCCTACGGGTTCGAGAACAATGTAGACATGACCTAGAACTATTCTCGGTCAATAACCAATAGCGGAACCTGGATGCTCATATTGGCTCCCACATATTCTACGAAGATCTTTATCGGTCAAACCGCATAACAACATACGTTGTTCCCATTGTCATCGGTATGTTACTTGCCCGAGATTCGATCGTCGGTATCCAATACCTAGTTCAATCTCGTTACTGGAAAGTCTCTTTACTCGTTACGTAATGCATCATCCCGCAACTAACTCATTAGTCACATTGCTTGCAAGGCTTATAGTGATGTGCATTACCGAGAGGGCCCAGAGATACCTCTCCGGCAATCGGAGTGACAAAACCTAATCTCGAAATACGCCAACCCAACATGTACATTTGGAGACACTTGTAGTACTCCTTTATAATCACCCAGTTACGTTGTGACATTTGGTAGCACCCAAAGTGTTCCTCCGGTAAACGGGAGTTGCATAATCTCATAGTTACAGGAACATGTATAAGTCATGAAGAAAGCAATAGCAACATACTAAACGATCAAGTGCTAGGCTAACGGAATGGGTCATGTCAATCACATCATTCTCCCAATTATGTGATCCCATTAATCAAATGACAACTCTTTTGTCCATGGCTAGGAAACATAACCATCTTTGATAAACGAGCTAGTCAAGTAGAGGCATACTAGTGACACTATGTTTGTCTATGTATTCACACATGTATTATGTTTCCGGTTAATACAATTCTAGCATGAATAATAAACATTTATCATGAAATAAGGAAATAAATAATAACTTTATTATTGCCTCTAGGGCATATTTCCTTCAGTCCAAACCGGCTAGGACTCCCCTGGGCCACTGAACAGAGGGCGCCAGCCCATGGAACGTTAATAAAAAAAGAGAAAAAATGAATTAATAAAAATAATTAATTAATTAAAGAATTAATTTATTTAATTAATCATAATTAGATTAACCTAATCACTAATTAATCTAATCAATCCAGATTAGTTAGTCTCAGTCAATGACGGTAGGACCCACACGTTAGTTTGACCAAGTCAACTGACTGTTTGACTGCTGACATCGCCCTGACACCATGCTGACATCATAACTGCATTTTCTAATTAAATTAATTCTATTAATTCTAAAAATGAAATAAAATTTTGAAAATTAATATAAAATAAACCGTACCTCGGATTGAAAAACTTTGTACATGAAAGTTACTCAGAACGACGAGACAAATCTAGATACGCAACCCGTTCATCCGTCGCGCGTCCCTAGCATAGTGAACCTGCAACATTTCACCCCCGGTTCATCTGTCTGAAAACGCAAAATGCCGGGGATACTTTCCCGGATGTTTCCCCCCTTCGTCGGTATCACCTACTACCGCGTTAGGGCACACCTAGCACCACGTATTACCATGTTACGCTTTGTGATGCTTGGTTTGCTTTGTTATTTATTGTGTTCCCCCTCCGTTACTTCTTTCCGGTAGACCTCGGGACTGCCGGCGACCCTAGTTTGACTACGGAGTTGACGACCCCTCCTTCTTGCCAGAGCTACCAGGCAATCCCCCCCTTGATCACCAGATATAGCCTATTCTTCTCTCTACTGCTTGCATTAGAGTAGTATAGCATGTTACTGTTTCGATTGATCCTATTATGTTGCATAGCCTTTCATTGTTACTACAGTTGTTGATACCATACCCGCAATCCTAAATTCTTAGTATAGGATGCTAGTTTATCATAATTGGCCCTACATTCTTGTCAGTCTGCCTTGCTATACTATCAGGCCGTGATCACTTAGGAGGTGATCACGGGTATATACAATACATACCTACATACTATACAGATGGTGACTAAAGTCAGGTTGGCTCATTGAGTACCCGCAAGTGATTCCGATGTGGGGGCTGAAAGGACAGGTGGCTCCATCCCGGTAGAGGTGGGCCTAGGGTGACCGACGGCCCCCGACTGTTACTTTATGGCGGAGCGACAGGGCAGGTTGAGACCACCTAGGAGAGAGGTGGGCCTGGCCCTAGTCGGCGTCCGCGGTTACTTCAAAATAACACGCTTAACGAGATCTTGGTATTTGATCTGAGTCTGGCCACTGGCCTATATGCACTAACCAACTACGCGGGAAAGATATGGGCACTCGACGTCACGGTATCAGCCAAAGCCTTCGTGACGTCAGCGACTGAGCGGCGCGCGCCAGCTTGGACTGCGTAACGCAACTTCCTTTGTAATGGAGGTTGCTAGGTCTGCTCACCGGCTGCGTAGGCAACGTGCATGTGTGCAATGGGCGATGGGCCCAGACCCCTGTGCACATAGGATTTATACTGGCGTGCTGACCTCTCTGTTGTGCCTAGGTGGGGCTGCGACGTGTTGATCTTCCGAGGCTGGGCATGACCCAGGAAAGTGTGTCCGGCCAAATGGGATTGAGTGTGTTGGGTCATGTGGTGCACCCCTGTAGGGAAGTTTATCTATTCGAATAGCCGTGTCCCTCGGTAAAAGGACGACCTGGAGTTGTACCTTGACCTTATGACAACTAGAACCGGATACTTAATAAAACACACCAAGACAAGTTCCACAGACAACCCGGTGATCACTTTTCCACATGGCGACGAGGGGAGGATCGCCGGGTAGGATTATGCTATGCGATGCTACTTGGAGGACTTCAATCTACTCTCTTCTACATGCTGCAAGATGGAGGCTTCCAGAAGCGTAGTCTTTGATAGGACTAGCTATCCCCCTCTTATTCTAGCATTCTGCAGTTCAGTCCACCGATATTGCCTCTTTACACATATACACATGCATATGTAGTGTAGATCCTTGCTTGCGAGTAGTTTGGATGAGTACTCACGGTTGCTTTTCTCCCCCTTTCCCCCCTTTCCTTTCTTCCTGGTTGTCGCAACCAGATGCTGGAGCCCAGGATCCAGACGCCATTATCGACGATGACTCCTACTACACTGGAGGTGCCTACTACTACGTGCAGGCCGCTGACGATGACCAGGAGTAGTTTAGGAGGATCCCAGGCGGGAGGCCTGCACCTCTTTCGATCTGTATCCCAGTTTGTGCTAGCCTTCTTAAGGCAAATTTGTTTAACTTATGTCTGTACTCAGATATTGTTGCTTCCGCTGACTCGTCTATGATCGAGCACTTGTATTCGAGCCCTCGAGGCCCCTGGCTTGTATTATGATGCTTGTATGACTTATTTTTATATTTAGAGTTGTGTTGTGATATCTTCCCGTGAGTCCCTGATCTTGATCGTACACGTTTGCGTGCATGATTAGTGTACGATTGAATCGGGGGCGTCACAAGTTGGTATCAGAGCCGACTGCCTGTAGGAATCCCCCTTTCAAACTCCTTGGTCGAAGTTGAGTCTAGTCATTGCAAAACTTTTACTAACATGGCTGTGCGCCCATGGGCCCACGTCGCCATTGGGTGGTACTAGGATCTTTTACTCGTCAATCTATACTCTGGGACGCTGAACTCTTTTCTATTTGGGTTTAACTAGTTTTACTAACTCTAACATTAGGATCTCGTGACCACTTCCTCCTGGAGAGCCCCTTAGTACAGATGATCGCCTGCTGCACCAGAAGATTCTGAAGATACTTTATAGTGTTCTCTCAAGACTTTGTGTCATCGCTTTTTGCATTCCCTACCACTGTTATATCCTTAGGGATAACTGCATACACTTGTCAGCCTTACATTCAACCCCATTGATCTTGTTAATACAAGATGCCTCGAATTGCACTTCGTTATTCTGAGAATACCTTGTGTCTACTGCTTTGCAGTTCTTTTCCACCTAAATACCCCTGCAAATAATTACTTGCACTTATCGAGTATTCATCCATCCCCAGTTGTTCATAGGTTTCATATGATACTTTGATATTCTATCCGATCATTCGAGAATCCTCTTTAAAACGATTGCTCTACATATACTTGTTTGCTTGCATTATCATTGCTTCCCATAGGTCTAGCAACATTCATTAGTCTCCTTTGACACCGTCATTTTGATCCTATTGATTCAACATGAGTGCGAATGCACGCAATCATCGGTTGATTCTTTTAAAATTATCTTTCCGGCTGAGATGTCATTTTGAACATGATCTGTTTATCGACCTATCAAATTGTCGTCGATTGTACCCCTAAGTCTATTCAGCTTACCCATCCTTAATCAGAGCATTTGCTTCTGATCCTTTGAATCAGAAATCATGATTCTTTACATTGAGCTTTGAATTAGTCAGTTGCTTCCATAATCCAATGCCTTCACATTGTTTCTTCCTCTGCTTGTGTACCGATACTCACATCAGCTCCACTGTGGACCGTCGGATCCTTTATTGTAATATCATCTGACAGTGTGCTTCGTATACAAAAACGTCGAGAAGATCTTTCCCTGATACATAATGCATTCGGTAAATTGTATCCTCTCCTTTTATCACCCATGTTCTACTATCGAGCTTGTGTTAATTACTATTGAAGTTTGTGGTATATGTTCCTAAGATGCCCTGATGGGTTGAACCTATGCGTTACCTAATCCGTGTGAACCCGAAAGATTTCATGGGTCATACTTATCTGGTATTGCACCAGGTAAAACTTTCAAGAACTAATGTCATTTTTGAAATATGAGAGGTGAATGGAAGGTTATGCATTGACGAAGTGGGAGTCGACCTTGAACCTTTGTGTTCATGCCCATGGACACGATGTAAATCCTATCATAGAAGCTTCTAGTAATAATAACTATTTCCTTGATATAATGTCATTTGATATCTGTGAATTGATCCTTTGCAATCATGGTTCCGACCATATTTTCTACCTGATTCCATTTCTCGGACAAGATAAACCACTTGTCCTATGCAGATCAATGCACCTGTCCAACCTTTATTATGATCTACCTTCAAGTATATTACCCCATGGTATCTCGAGGATATCAACCCATTGCACTTCATCTTATGAATTTCTGATGAAGTAGTTCTTTTCCCCGTCATAGTCACTTCACGAGTTCTGGGTTGTCGTCAACCAAGAACATCGAATTGTGAATCGAATCAACACTGAGATTCAGTACTCCCAGTACTTCGTTGTTGAGTAGTTTAATACTCTATCACGTCATTCCTGGCATGATCGATTACTTCATGATCGTGCTAATTTTGACTGTGCTACCTGGTTCTTCTTCCCGGAGCACCACTTTCGATGATGAGCTAACCTTAGCCGATCTTCCTCGTAGTATCATTTTGCCTCGAACAGGAAGCTTGATTTCGAGTTTGTGTCGTACCCTTGGTTCCTATAACCTTTCACTTTGTCATTCCTTTGACTTGATGTCATCGCCGATCGATTACATATTCTTGAAATCTCGCGACAAATGTGTCGTGAACATCATCAACATTCTGAGCTCTTCTAGGATATCAATCAAATTCATGATGAGAAATATCATCCTTGCCCCCCGATGGGTCGTGTTATCATGGACAAGATTATTGCCTTCCCTCCAACACAAACCTATTCATGTTTTGTGTTAAACCTTGAGTTCCTTGCTATCCAGCCTTTGTTCTTCTTTACCTTGGAGTATTACCTTCTTTTATGTCAGGAATGTCACGAGAATTTCACCACCTCTTAAGAATTCTTGATATAATAACACTTCTCGCCATCTCCGTTCATTCCTTGGTCCCCGTGTTGTTTTTAACCGGAATACCAACAATTGAGCTATGGCGCGTGAATTCAAAACTTCTAGCAACCCTATTGCTTTGAAGTGAATGGGCGATAGTTTCATTCTAAGTCTTTCGATAATTGAATCACCATTCTAAACATTGATCATGATACCTAAGCCCATGTTATGGGTGCATCTTTCAACCAATGTTTACTTGTGTAAGTTTTCCTCGAGCATGCATCATTATACCATTTGATCTGGCAAATGTTATCTCCTTGTTTACATAACTGTGGAAATCCATCCTTTGGAAATCTCGATGATTTCTTGCCGAGTCCATCAGCCACCTCATCATCCTCTCTTGGGTTTACTGATGAACACTTGTTTCGGAACTCGCTTCCATAGTTCATTTCCCGAGAATCTTATGATGTCTTCTCGTCAATTCGTGTCGCACCTTTTTATCTCAGGATCCCAAGTCTGAGGTATCCTGACACCAATCAGATCTGAATCTCGGTCAGATATGATGGTTGGAACATATTTCCAAGTGTTATAACATTGGTATTTATATGACCCGGTAAGGTGATGTCATGCCTAGCACACCTGGCCGGAGGACCTATTGTTATAGTTTCCTTTTTGGCAAGGTTAGTCATTCTTCCATGAGAAAATTGTAAGACTTATTATATAAGTTGTTCCTGATGGATCCTTTGTGCATCCAAATTTTGACCCTTACTTGATGACAATGTCAATGCTATCTCGATGCATGTTTGCGGTACTCCAATTTTCAACAAGAACATTTAAGCCCAATGCTAAATGTTTCTTGCTCAATTATCCAAACACCGTTGCCTGAGTAATGTCATGAAGTTTCTCTCCCCTTACCAAAAGGGTTTTCTACATTATATCTTGTCATGGATATCATGCTCTGCTTGTCCTTGGGAAGGATATACTCCTGAAATATGTGTTTAACACATTTTCCTTTCCATTAGTCTGTTTAATCTGATAATCATACTATCATTTCCATTGTTCTGTTTAACCTTTCCAGTAATCAGACTTAACCGAGCAGTGATAATTCCCTGCTTAGGTAAGCACCTCGTTGTACCACTCTATCAGTAAGACCCTGTTACTATTGTTGATGACATTCCGGTAACCACCGATGGACGAGAACTTCGCCTATTGGTCCGCCTCGTTCAACGAGCAGGAGAATGGTTCTCTTCGTCCCTCGCCCTTGGTACCAACGTTGTTGCCAACATAACTGACAGGCTATCCTCCGACATACCTTTCTACCGTATCTGTGCAAGATGTCATCGCTCCCTCTACTTGTAACCACATGGTGGGCCCATAACCCAAAGTTCCACAAGATCGAAACCTGAGTCTCGTGTACCCCCCTGTTCCCAAGTTTGTTCCTCGCACGTGGCCTCGTATGTAATTCATGAGCCACCATCGGAGAGATCATCAATTCTGGTATCAGACACAATACTTATTCCCGTTGCTTCGAACTCCTTTCACGCCCTGTATCAGGCATCGAACGATTGCCTGCCCGCTCGAAACTTCCCATGATATCTCCTTACTTTGCTCTAGATATTTTCTTACGTTTCAATTCGAGAGTTACTTTCCGCCACCTTCCCCGTTGTTTTCGACCAGATAGTCAACCTTGCAGAGGTATGTTCTCCCGAACTACCCCCTTTATTCTTTTGTAAGTACGAGGGAGTTCCCGAAGAAAGGATGCTGACTTCATCAGGATGGCCTGAAGCAGACAAATGAAGACGTCAATGTAATGGGTCGACCTCATCGAGAAGACCAACCAACACCAAGAAAACCAGTTAGACTTTCGTAACTAAATCCCTTCCCCCTTACTCCCACTCCTAAATCCCGGGACAAGATTTCTTGTAGTGGAGGAGAATTGTGATGCCCGAGTAACTAAGCTACAACAACCCTCTGCTAGTGATGCCACGTCACTTTGATTACTGTTGATGATCTCGCGTCAGTTCGAAACCGATTCAAATTCAAATTCAAAATCAAGCAAACAATAAAAATTTTCAAATATTAAAACTAAAATGTTCATCATGTGGCAAATAATCCCGAACTAGTTTTGGTGGTGGAACCAACCTTTTATGAAGTGTTTAAATGCCCTAAACTAATTAAAAATAGTGGCTAAAATAATAATTTATTTGCTTTTGAAAATATAAAAAATATATTAAACTAATTTATTTTGGGTCCAAACTAGGTTTGGCAGTGGCCTATTTTGATGATACTAATTTAGGTGCTAACTTGGTATTTTAAAGAAACTAAAATAATTAGGAACTAAACGAAACAGAAAAGAAAAATAAGAAAAGTAAAACAAAACAAAACAAAAACAAAAGAAAGAGAACCCCACCATTAGGCCAGTTGGCCCAGCTGCTAGCCAAACTGGCCCAGGCCGCCCTCCCCACTCCCCATATCCCCCATCTCGGTCAAACCCTAACCCGTAACCCCCCACTCGCCCCACCCACTATGCTCCCCCCGATCTGATCTGGATCGGGGCTTTCCTCGTCGCCCCTGACGCCGCTCGTCGCTGCACCATCAGCGCCCGTCGCTCCGACTCGCCGGGCCACCTCGCCGCTCGTCGAACGCCTCCCCGCTGCGCCCCGATGACCATGCCTCGCCGCCCGGTGCTGCCCGACGTTGTCTTCCCCGCGCCCGTCACCGGATCGCCAAGCATCGTGCGTCCTCATCACCACGTCGCCGGCCTGCCTCATCTTCGACGCGTCGTCCCCTTCCCCCACCACCAGCCCCATTGCCTTGTTCCCTACGCCTGCAGTGAGCTCCGCTTCCTTTCCTCTCCCTCACGCGACACCACCTACCGGCGCTGCGCTTGCGCGCCTGGCACTCGTCGCTATGGCCACCGCGCGTGTGCGCCCTGTGCATGCCCGTCGGTGCACCATCCCGTTGCTCCCGCCTATAGGACTGTGCTGCCCCCCTCTCTGCCACTTGCGGCCACCGAATCGCCCGCGCTCGGCGGCTGATGCGCGCATCGTCCCGCCCGTGCGCGCTCTACCCGCTGCTACCCACCTGACCTCACCGCCGCCTCCGCCCTGCTCACCGGCGCTCCCGCTCGGGCGATGCCGTGCCTGGTCTTCCCCCTGTCGGGCACCCACTCCTGGCGCCCGCGCCCATTCGGGCACCCGCGTCCAAACCCGCTAGGCCTCCTGTCGGTGTCAAAACCGGCGGATCTCGGGTAGGGGGTCCCAAGCAGTGCGTCTTAGGATCAATGGTAACAGGAGGCAAGGGACACGATGTTTACCCAGGTTCGGGCCCTCTCAATGGAGGTAAAACCCTACGTCCTGCTTGATTAATATTGATGGTATGGGTAGTACAAGAGTTGATCTACCACGAGATCAGAGAGGCTAAACCCTAGAAGCTAGCCTATGGTATGATTGTTGTTGTATATGTCTATCGACTAGCCTGGCCCCGGTTTATATAATGCACCAGAGGCCTAGGATAACAAGAGTCCTAGCCGAATACGCCGGTGGGGGAGGAGTCCTTGTCTTGATCGCCAAGTCTTGTTGATTCTTCCTTGTATGCGGCAACTGTCCGGACTGGCCCATGAGTATACATCCATGGGGGTCCTCGGCCCAATCCAACTGATCGGGAGACGACGCGTTGAGTACCTCCTAGTCCAGGACACCGTCAGTAGCCCCCTGAACCGGTCTTCAAGTTAGGGACGCTCCTCGATCCTTCCGAACTATTCTTCATCTTCGGTTGCTGGTCTTGAAAACTGGTTCAACAAATCTTCTCATCTTCTATCTTGAGGATCGCCGAAATGCATTCGACGAGTTTACACGTCGGGTATCCGAGGAGTCCCTTTAAGTTTCTGGCCTTTATCAATGTCTTTTTATTTTTATGCCACACCTCGGGTTTGAAGTTGTTCCCGGGCGGCAACGTCCTCTTGCGTCCGAGCCCCAACGCCGGACTGCATTCGAGGTATCTTTCACAGCCAAGCACCAATGCCGGACTGCTTTCCAGCTCTAACGCCAGATTATGTATCCGAGCTCCAACGCCGGACTGTATCCGAGCTCCAAAGCCGGACTATGTATCCGAGATCCAACGCCGGACTGTATCCGAGGTGTCGTAAATCACCTTGGTTCAAAGAGGTTTGAAGGAGTTTAGCCGAGCTTAATGCCGGAAATGCCCTCTATGGAGCCAGCCACTAGCGCCCGAGCTTTATGCCGGACTGCTTCCGAGGTGGCGCACCACCCTGAATGTGGGCTGATTTTTGTCAATATTTTTGATTGGTGCCAGTAGCCCTCAAGGTGGGTATCGGTCTAAAACCCGAGATGCACATGAAGGATGACATAAGACCGCTGATCCCCGTAGCCGCTGAGACTCAGGTTGATTTGCAAAATCGGTCTGAGGATCAAGTCCTAGCTCGGCAGAATACTTTGGGACACAAAAAGCGGCATGCTCAGTCCTCGAGACTCAGGTTGGGTGCGGCCGACCAACCTGAGGATCAAAATCTCCTCGGAAACTGTATTGCACTTAAAATTTTCTGCATAGAACAGGCAATGCAGTAGCCCCCGAGACACTGGTCGGGTGGCAACACCAGATCAGGGGATCGATGTGCCCCTTTAATATTTGTAAATAATAAGCCCGAAGCCCAGTAGCCCCCGAGCCTTAATGCGGGCACGGGAGGCCGAATTAAGGATCGATATCCATAGTAAAATCACAAATTATGTGTAATGACTCTATGTATCCAAGTACTTTACGTCATTAATGCTCGGATCCGCATTGTACAAAACTTTGTTGACCGACCATCGGCTTCCACCTCCTCGGCCAATAGCCGAGGAGTGTTTGTCCTACTTTATAAAGCCTTTATGAGGGCAAAGATTTACAACAAACAAGGCAATCTGGCCATACGGTTTTATAAACAAAGGTACGCGGAGAGACATGTTATATTACTGTTTAATAGAAGAAATGTCTTCCAGAGAAAATAGTCCCGCTATCGGTTCCTTTGTTTGGGTTGTCATGCTAAGCATGATCATGAAATCTCTGCTCCAATGTAAGAGCAAAATATCGAGGATTTAGTTTTGGAGGCCAGTTAATAGCCCCCGATAGTGTTCGGCGACAGTCGAGGTCAAGCAGGAAACACTTCGGCCAATGTTATGAATGGCCCATCATTTAATATAGTCATCGGATCGCTGACCAGTTTACACCTATTGTGACAGTCAGTTTTCGACTTTCTCCACTGAGGTGCTTGACCATGCGAGCTGGAAGCACAATCGCAGTGGTTCTCCCTTTGCACACCTAGCCGAACAAAGCGGAACTTAGGAGGCAAGCGCGGGAGCTGGGCAACCCAACTATTGACCGAAGACACAATTTGAAACTGATGCATATATAGCAATATCCGAGGATGTTTTTGCCGAATCTCAAAACGTGTCCGGCGTTGCATTGCGAGACTTGTGCTGAAACACACAAATAGTTTAAAAGTGCCATGGGCTCGAAAAGCCAAAAAACTTATTCAAAAGATTAATGTCCGAACTAGATCAAGTGTTCGGTGCCAATCCGAAAATTGGACTTTAGAAAAAAAAGGTGCTTCTGCCGTGCTTTAACATGACACATCCTATCTCAAAACTTCAAGCGGGTCAGCCTACGGCTTCAACCTCCTATCCCGAAGGCGGAGTACTTCTTACTAGGCCAGTTTAGCAAACTAAACTCTAGCGGCTTTGAGAGAGAAATTAGGCTCCCCGGCTAGTGACCGCACACTTGTGTCGAAAAAAGGAGTGATAAATAATAATAAAAACTTTGCAACGACTAAGAAGAAAAACACTTATCATAAAACGGCTCATATAAATTTAAGAGCCCCCAAGTGACTTGGGTAAAAGAATGATTGCATGTACCGAAGTACTTATATCATATCTATGTTCAACCGAACTTTAAACGCGTCTTAACCGACCGTCGGCTTCTCCCTCTTCGGTCAAGGACCGAAAAGTGTTATGTACTCCATCTGTCGAGAATATCGACGGTGTTTCCAATAACCAGGCAATCAGGCCATAAGGCTGTAACAGACAAAGCGCGCTCAGGGAACTTATGCTATATTACTGCGAAGAGTAAGAAGCATCTTCGAAGAAAATAGTACCCCCACCGATACCTTTCTTCGGTGCTCATTGTTATTATGAGACTTGTGCAATAGATTTTTTGTACTCATGAGTTCCGTTGTGTGCCGACCATGATTGAAAACAATAAGAGCGCTAGCTTTCGGCTTCACCCAGTCTGAGGTCCGGCTCGGTTGACCCGATCGTGACAATCGCAGAGGTGCTCCCTTTACTCCCTAGCCGAACAATCGGGAACGTAGGGGTAAGCACAGGAGCCAGGCAACCCAGCTTGCAAATCGCTTAAGTCGATATGGTGCATATTGTGGCGTAATACACGAACAAGGAACGAAGCCGTACAAGTATAACCATATGCAAGAGGAAAAAGCTTCATGAAGGAAGCCCCCAAGTAAACGGGGTATTTGAATTTGCGCGTCACAAACAAAGTTTGGACAAGGAAATTTTTACAAGCAACTTTTTTCCAAAAAAGTATAATGCTTGGCCGAGCCGAACACAAGTGAAAAATTTAAAACTTTGAGCATGAAGACAACTTAGCTGGTTAATGTGTTCGGTATTGATGACGCGGTCCGATCTTGATGCGGGACAAGGTTCCATCCCCGAGCCGGTCCCGAGGTGGCGGAGCAAAGAGCTCGGCACTCCAAAGTGGTGACATAGCACGGTCAATGCAGGACGGCAGGGTGATGCCGAAGTCCCCGGCATGGGGTAATGAAGTGTTGACGAAGCCCCCCGTCCAGCCGAGGTGACGCCAAAGGATATAGTCCGGCTGGATCATTTTCCTGTGCACAAAAAATAGTGCAAACCAGAGATAATAGTAATAATAATAAAAAAAAATTCGTTGCATAGCAAATAATTTATGCAAAGTGAGTAATAAAAGAAATATGGCCTGGCGCCGAAGTCAATGTCGATGCAGGGCGGCGGCGTGATGCGGTAAAGGCATGGCAAGGCCTGAATTCACAGGTCGGTTCGAGTTCCGGATGCGGCGTTCGCCGGACTATGTACGGAAACTGACCGAACCACCATGCGACCGTCGTTAATGCGGCCACCATTTGATAGACCTGCGTACATATGACGGACAAACCAGAGTAATAATTCATTGGGAAAAATGAACCCTAACAAGCAAAAAATACTAGGATTAATAGCACCTGGCTTATTTGTTGTAGCAATCCGAAGAAAGGTGATTCCCAAAATTGGGACTCGATCCGCACACCTATCGCCTGATGGGCGATAAAGCAACGGCATGGCGATGCTGGCAAAGGTTGGCTCGCCGAGGCAAAGCCCTCGGTCCAGCTAACGTGACGGAGCTGGTCGGCCAGCGACGCCGAAGTCTCCGGAGTAGGTTGATGAAGAGATGATGAAGCCCCCGGTCCAGCGATGCAGGTCGTGACGTGGTCGATGCCGGCTTGATGAAGTGACCGTGTGGCGATGCAGGTGTGCCCGCTCCGTGTAATCCGTGGGGCGGCGATGTTGGTGACGATTTATCCTTCGCGATGCCGAACTATTGTTCGGCTGGCCGAGATGATGATCCGAAGAAATTGAGCTCGGCTCAACAAAGCGACGACGTGTCTAACGCAGGTCGGCCGCCGTGGAGTGATGTTGTCGGGCTGGTTTGACACCGGCGCGACGGTGAAGTTCGTATTGCAAGAATACTTTTAATACTACTGGGATGTGTTTGAGAATAAAACACAACACCCCATACGAAAACTTCCTTCAAAAAGGATGTCCGAGATCCCGTTCATAAAGAAGATGAATTCGGGTCGGATTCGTTCTCGCGCAGAAAACAGATCCAAAAAGTGATGCACTAATCGGAAGTTTCCCGGAGTTTGGACGGTCGGATCGAGCTGAATTTTTGGCAGGTGGTAGATATGGGAATTCCGCAGCAAATCAACGGTTGGATCCTCCAAAGGACATCCGAGCTAGATGCTGGATACCACGCCCTAAACTCGTCCGGATTCTCGTCCAGATTCAACAGGGCTCCGGTATATCGGAGATTGCCGGAGATTCCTCCATCGGAACTCGACGAAATTTTTGCAGGGTTGTTGTAGACTTAATTCCGCATAATTCCACCGAAGTAATCGTTTAAGCGACACTCGAGGAGGCGGTGGCGGCGGATACAAGTTTGCTGTCCAGAAAAACAGCACGGTCGCCTGAGGGCAATGTTGACGTTGAGCCCCCGAGCTCCATGGATGACTCCTCCATGATCTTGATAGAGATCGGAGTTGGTGTTGATGAAGGCCTTCATCCGAACATGACGATCGGAGGTAGGGCGCAGTCCTCGGTCAAGCCAAGGTGACCAGTCGAGCTGGTGACGAAGAAGCCGACTTCGCAGTTGACCTGCAGTCGAGCCATTGATCCTTTCGCCGATCACACAGCGGAACTCTCAATGAAAGCACCAATGTCGGTGTCAAAACCGGCGGATCTCGGGTAGGGGGTCCCAAGCAGTGCGTCTTAGGATCAATGGTAACAGGAGGCAAGGGACACGATGTTTTACCCAGGTTCGGGCCCTCTCGATGGAGGTAAAACCCTACGTCCTGCTTGATTAATATTGATGATATGGGTAGTACAAGAGTTGATCTACCACGAGATCAGAGAGGCTAAACCATAGAAGCTAGCCTATGGTATGATTGTTATTGTATATGTCTATCGACTAGCCTGGCCCCGGTTTATATAATGCACCAGAGGCCTAGGATAACAAGAGTCCTAGCCGAATACGCCGGTGGGGGAGGAGTCCTTGTCTTGATCGCCAAGTCTTGTGGATTCTTCCTTGTATGCGGCAGCTGTCCGGACTGGCTCATGAGTATACGGCCATGGGGGTCCTCGGCCCAATCCAACTGATCGGGAGACGACGCGTTGAGTACCCCCTAGTCCAGAACACCGTCACCTCCCCTGGGCCACTGAACAGAGGGCCCCAGCCCATGGAACGTTAATAAAAAAAGAGAAAAAAATGAATTAATAAAATTAAAAATAAATAATTAATTAAAGAATTAATTAATTTAATTAATCATAATTAGATTAATCTAATCACTAATTAATCTAATCAATCCTGATTAGTTAGTCTCAGTCAATGACGGTAGGACCCACATGTTAGTTTGACTAAGTCAACTGACCGTTTGACTGCTCACATCACCCTGACACCATGCTGACGTCATAACTTCATTTTCTAATTAAATTAATTCTGTCAATTCTAAAAATGAAATAAAACTTTGAAAATTAATATAAAATAAACCGTACCTCGAATGGAAAAACTTTGTACATGAAAGTTGCTCAGAACCACGAGACGAATCCAGATACGCAGCCCGTTCGTCCGCCATGCGTCCCTAGCATAGTGAACCTGCAACATTTCACCCCCGGTTCATCTGTCCGAAAACGCGAAACGTCGGGGATACTTTCCCGGATGTTTCTCCCCTTCGTCGGTATCACCTACTACCGCGTTAGGGCACACCTAGCACCGCGTATTGCCATGTTACGCTTTGTGATGCTTTGATTGCTTTGTTATTTATTGTGTTCCCCCTCTGTTACTTCTTTCCGGTAGACCCCGGGACTGCCGGCGACCCCAATTCGACTATGGAGTTTACGACCCCTCCTTGCCCCCCCTTGATCACCAGATATCGCCTATTCTTCTCTCTACTACTTGCATTAGAGTAGTATAGCATGTTACTATTTCGATTGATCCTATTCTGTTGCACAGCCTGTCATTGTTGCTACAGTTGTTGATACCTTACCCGCAATCCTAAATTCTTAGTATAGGATGCTAGTTTATCATCATTGGCCCTACATTCTTGTCAGTCTGCCTTGCTATACTATCAGGCCGTGATCACTTGGGAGGTGATCACGGGTATATACAATACATACCTACATACTATACAGATGGTGACTAAAGTCAGGTTGGCTCATTGAGTACCCGCAAGTGATTCCGATGTGGGGGCTGAAAGGACAGGTGGCTCCATCCCGGTAGAGGTGGGCCTAGGGTGACCGACGGCCCCCGACTGTTACTTTATGGCGGAGCGACAGGGCAGGTTGAGACCACCTAGGAGAGAGGTGGGCCTGGCCCTGGTCGACATCCGCGGTTACTTCAAAATAACACGCTTAACGAGATCTTGGTATTTGATCTGAGTCTGGCCACTGGCCTATACGCACTAACCAACTACGCGGGAAAGATATGGGCACTCGACGTCGCGGTATCAGCCAAAGCCTTCGTGACGTCAGCGACTGAGCGGCGCGCGCCAGCTTGGACTGCGTAACGCAACTTCCTTTGTAATGGAGGTTGCTAGGTCTGCTCACCGGCTGCGTAGGCAACGTGCATGTGTGCAATGGGAGATGGGCCCAGACCCCTGTGCACATAGGATTTAGACTGGCGTGCTGACCTCTCTGTTGTGCCTAGGTGGGGCTGCGATGTGTTGATCTTCCGAGGCTGGGCATGACCCAGGAAAGTGTGTCCGGCCAAATGGGATCGAGTGTGTTGGGTCATGTGGTGCACCCCTGCAGGGAAGTTTATCTATTCGAATAGACGTGTCCCTCGGTAAAAGGATGACCTGGAGTTGTACGTTGACCTTATGACAACTAGAACCGGATACTTAATAAAACACACCAAGACAAGTTCCACAGACAACCCGGTGATCGCTTTTCCACAGGGCGACGAGGGGAGGATTGCCGGGTAGGATTATGCTATGCGATGCTACTTGGAGGACTTCAATCTACTCTCTTCTACATGCTGCAAGATGGAGGCTGCCATAAGCGTAGTCTTCGATAGGACTAGCTATCCCCCTCTTATTCTGCCATTCTGCAGTTTAGTCCACCGATATTGCCTCTTTACACATATACCCATGCATATGTAGTGTAGATCCTTGCTTGAGAGTACTTTGGATGAGTACTCACAGTTGCTTTTCTCCCCCTATTCCCCCCTTTCCTTTCTTCCTGGTTGTCGCAACCAAATGCTGGAGCCCAGGATCCAGACGCCACCGTCGACGACGACTCCTACTACACTGAAGGTGCCTACTACTACTTGCAGGCCGCTGACGACGACCAGGAGTAGTTTAGGAGGATCCCAGGCAGGAGGCCTGCGCCTCTTTCGATCTGTATCCCAGTTTGTGCTAGCCTTCTTAAGGCAAATTTGTTTAACTTATGTCTGTACTCAGATATTGTTGCTTCCACTGACTCATCTATGATCGAGCACTTGTATTCGAGCCCTCAAGGCCCATGGTTTGTATAATGATGCTTGTATGACTTATTTTTATTTTTAGAGTTGTGTTGTGATATCTTGTCGTGAGTCCCTGATCTTGATCGTACACGTTTGCGTGCATGATTAGTGTACGATTGAATCGGGGGCGTCACACTCCCCTTTTTCCTTTCTCGTTCTTTTTCATTCTTCACACAAATTACTCAATACAGTGCGGATGCTTGGATCGCTCCGACCGCACTATGTGTGTAAGCATTACCTGGGGGCTTCCTATATGGAAGCTAAATACAATTGCTTTCATAGCTTCTTGCTTACCACATATGCGTTCTTTTTCCATATGTGCCTTTTCTTCATCATTATATGCATCGATATGACTTAAGATGTGGCCATGCTGGGTTGCCTGGCTCTTGTGTTTATGCCCTATGTTCCCGTTAATTCGGCTAGGGCATAAGGGCAGCACCTCTACGATTGTTACTGTCGGTTCAGCCGGATGTGTACCTCAAACTGGGTGAAGCCGAAAGCTAGTGTTCTTAAGGGAATATTCGGTCGGTGAACAAAATATGTTTTTTTTTCATTTATCACAACGTGAACCCCCAGAAGTTTTTTATCCCGCGTCTCTGTTCGCAGTCCGGACATGTACATCAATGCATGCGCACCCAGGGAAAGGAACCCCTAATGGAACTATTCTCCCTAGAAGATGATTCTTACTATCCATGTAATATAACATAACTAGTTGGGTACTTGTCTGTTCAAGCACTTATGACCCCTACGCCTGGTTTCCACGCATACCCCGGTCCTGCATAACTGAGCGGGTATTTGGATACACCCCGGACTGTCGCATCCGGGGGCTGAAGCGAAAAGGTCCGCCATGACAAATGATTTTAATCCAGCTAGGGACTACATATGTCCATTGAATTACATAGTCACTTGGACTGGCTATATTCTTCCTCTATACCGTCCAACAGGCTATCTAGCTTACAATCCTGTCGGGAATACTTGGCGGCTAACGCTACCTAGTCATACACCAGACTCACGAGAATTTCTTTCCCGTCTGGCCCCGCCGGTCCGACTTCGGCCATATGGTTCGGGTCAAGCTTGGTGTAGTGCGTCTTCACCATAGCCCAGGCTTCTCTTGCACCTTGTCGACAGGCTGACATCTTCCACAATCGGAAGCACCGCCGTGCTCCTTGGAGCATATCCACGAGCTCCCCCATGCCTTTTGGCAGGAAGGTGGATGGCCACAAGGCCTGGGCAATACCCTGCATCACCTGCCGAGCTCGCTCATGCAGCTGTGAGAGGTCTTGCAGCAAATCGCCTACAAACGCGGGCATCTCCTCTGCAGGGCAGCCCATCGACATACCTACAGATATAAATTCTTTCAATATGCTTCCTCGTCGAGCTGTACTACAGTTCATCTAGGCACTTACCACAAATGATGTGACGAAGCCTTCTGTTCTCCTTCACGGAGTCCGCCAGCTGAGCGCGAACATCTCCTAATTCGACGCCCAGCCGGACATGGCATCTTGAAGATTGTTCTTCTCCTGCCTAACTTGCGTAAGAATATGCTCGCCAGCTTTTAGCTGCCTTTGGAGATGTGACTCGTCACCTCTTATGACCTTCGGATTCACCCCAGGATTGTCTGCAGAATTTTCTATTAGACTTATCATACAAGCCACTTACTAACTGGTACATTTCCATACAATTGAGTCAAATGTTACCAAATAAGGCCTCCTGGGATTCCTCTAGCTTGGCAACCATAGCCCTCAGCTGGGTCTTGCACTCCTCAAGCTCTCGAGACAATTGGGCATTCTTATCTACAAGGACCTGTGCATAAATTGATCCTTAAAACAGTTGTTCCAACGGTTTCAAGTCTCAGGGGCTACTGCTATACATGCTTATCAAATTTTCTTACCCGTATATCTTTGGCATACTAGTCTGTCGCACGGGCAAGCCCGCCTTGAGCAGCTCGGATGTATGAGTCTCCCGAATTGAAAGCATTAAATGCCTCTTCGGAAAAGATGTTGTTGCGAAGTACGGCTTGTCGGCGTCGGTGATTCCTGGCACTCTATACTTCGAAATTCGTGGCGGAGAGCATATCCGCATCCTCTATCGGAGGACAATTCAGCATCGGCCCCGCGTCCGCTTCCTCCCTTGAAGCCGGTCCTAGAATCCGGCTGGTGGAGGCATGATTGGCAGGATCTCCGGATATAGTCCGGCTACTCCTCTTTCTGCCAGGACATAAAGGACGCTGTCACATTTCAAACACAATAATCACAGAGCAGGTTTTAACCATACCTCTGTAGCGGCGTTTCGGCCCTAACCGCCTTCCTCTTAAACCTGCCCGATCCGGACGCCCTTTGCCGACGAGCCCCTAGGGGCTCGGCACCGCGTTCCGACTGCCGTCTCTACAAAAATACGATATTTCAAGCATAAGGCATGGCATCAGAAAAGATTCCTCTTCAGAGGATGGGTTTTTTGGCTTTTGCTTACACGCGATGCAGGTAGCAGTCCGGGATAGTCGGCGATAATAGCCATTGAGGCGCCATCGCAGCTCGCTTGATAAAATGTCCCATTGACAATCTCGACAGTAATATACGGGTCTTCTTTGATTCCTGGATCGAAGGCCCTTCCGGGGTCCTCTGGCTGCGGGGAGGGGCTGGAGAATCCTTCTACGGCCCTCCTAAGTTCCTGCTTCGAAATATCGAGGTAAATAATCTTGATGAAGGACGCCAGAATGAATGAAGCGGGGGAAAGAGTGACGACTTACCCAGCTTGGGGGTTGTACATAGAAAACCCATCCTGTGGTTTAATATGAAGGAATTCTTCTTCTTCTCCTTTATACAAATCGTACAATATCCTCGCCAGAGCAATGGCGGAGTCCGGACCCTCACGACCACAACGGGTGGCATCATCTTCCCCGTTGTAGTGCCACATGGTCTTCCCCCGATACTGAAGCGGATGCACTCCCCGCATTATGCATATTGCTATAACCTCAACTATTGTCAGCGCTGATTTGGCCAGTAACTTTATCCTGCTCATCAGGAAATGTATTTCTCTGGTATCCTCCTCTTGGTGGCCCCGAGGGCGCCAACTTTGGCGTGCCTTCCGCGGAGCATTACTGAACTCAGAGAGACCTGTCCGGACTGGATCCGGAAGGGGAACATCATCGACATAAAACCACTCCGAGGGCCAGTTCTCTGGTGCCTTCTTGGGAGTACCGGATAGGTATCCGGTCTCGGCGACGCGCCATACTTCGGCTCCGCCCACTTGACATATGGATTCCCCCTGGTTGCAAGGGACGAGGCAGAACAACTTCTTCCATAACCTGAAGTGAGCCTCGCAGCCCAGAAATAGTTCACAAAGGGCGACGTATCCTGCTATGTGCAGCACGGAGGCAGGGGTGAAGTTGTGCAACTGGAGGCCGTAGAACTCCAGGAGCCGCGAAGGAATGGGTGGATTGGAAACCTGAAACCTCTTAGAAGATGCGGGATGAGTCATATTCGCTCCCCCGGGGATGGATTAGGAGATCTGTGCCCGGAGAAGTATGATGGCAAAACTCATCCCTCCGAGTTCCTGAGCATTTACACCATTGCGATGCAAGCTGCCGGATCACGGGACAACAAGGTACTCACCAACTATTTCCCGTTAGCACTCTAACCAAATGTCAGGTCATGGTTGATGCATTTGCCAATAGACTCAATCTTCTCTTGGTCCGATCTATGCCACGAGTTTGTTGGTGCCTTCATGGGCGGCCACGTAGCTCATGGACAGGCAAGTGTTTTGCACGTGATCCCTCAGAGGGATGGTGAATCCTTGCGCAAGTACACACAGAGATTCAGCTGTGTGCCACTCTGACATGTTGTGGGCACGTGCAAAAGTCTTCCACCCCTGATGAAGATACATTACGTGAGGGCGAGGAAAGTCAATGTCATCCCACATGTTGTCGTTCCCGCAGCCCCTCATGTGAAGCCTCAAGGACCACAGGGCATCCTGCCCATCACCCGGGCGAATGGGGTCGAAAGCCATAGACGACTACACACAGGCTTATACAGCCTGATGAAGAACTTGTAGGGCTGGTCCCCGATGTGGTCGGTGGAGGCGCAGCTGGAGCATTGCCCCGTCCACCTCCTCCCCGAGCACCGCGACGACCTCGACCTCGACCTTGGCCCCTTATTCTTCCCCTCGCGGTGGGCTCTGCCATCGGAGGCTTCGGAGCAGGAGGAACGCGCTGTCGAGCAGAAGCCCTCATCGCCACTGTCAAAGCGCCGACACACCCTTTCACCATGGTGAATCAGAGGAAGATGATAAGCAGAAGGCGAGGAAGGGGGCGAGTGTGGAGCAACACCGCCCCTTCCCCTTTTTATAGAAGAAGCGAGGCCGGGGCCCGGCCACCCAGCCCAAGGGGCGGCCGCCCCACATGGCCAATGCGGCCTCCGGAAGGGCGGGGAATCAGAACCGACCCGCTTGAGGGAGTCCTAGATTAGGGGGTATCCGGACAGCCGGACTATATACTTTGGCCGGACTGTTGGGCCGTGAAGATACAAGACTCAAGACTTCGTCCCGTGTCCGGATGGGACTCTCCTTTGCGTGGAAGACAAGCTTGGCGATCCGGATATTATATTTCCTTCTTTGTAACCGACTCCATGTAAACCCTAGCCCTCTCCGGTATCTATATAAACCGGAGAGTTTAGTCCTTAGAGACAGAATCATAATCATCATAGGCTAGCTTCTAGGGTTTAGCCTCTACGATCTCGTGGTCGATCAACTCTTGTAACACTCATATCATCAATATCAATCAAGCAGGAAGTAGGGTTTTACATCCATCGAGAGGGCCCGAACTTGGGTAAAACATCGTGTCCCTTGCCTCATGTTACCATCAGCCTTAGACGCACAGATCGGGACCCCCTACTCGAGATCCGCTGGTTTTGACACCGACACCGCTCCCCAATCAACAACCGCCTGGTTTTCCGCCTCGGTGTTACTACCCACTTCCTCCGCATCCACCGTCTGCCTTTCCCAAGGCATGACGGATATGTGGCGAAGCGAAAGGGGGCGTGGGGACAGGTGGGACAATCGTTTTCCACCCCATGATCGCGAGGTGCGGTTCGACCCAAGTCCACCTAGTAAATGAGTAGCGCCCCCGCAGATTACTTCTTTTTTAATAAGGAAAGCACGGGCTGCCTCTTTACTATCGACTACGTGATGACGCAAGCATGCTGAGTCCATCCCATGCACGACCCCCACATCACGCGCTTGACGCAGGTCGTGGGGAAGCCCAACTGACAAAAAGATCGTGGCGATCCATCTCTGCCACGCCTGCCCGCACACTGCCATGTGCCTGGCCCAACTACACCTTGCGCTTATGTTTGGCCTAGGCTCGGGGGCTTCTGTCGGTGTACAAAAGTATGGGTACTTCTGTACCCCTTACTAGTGCACGGGTAGTCGCAGCCACACCTGCGGCAGGGCTTGGCAAGGCAGAGGAAGGCAACACTCAAAGACTGCCAAGAGAGGCACTCGAAGCACGAGGGGCGAGGGGCAAGCTGGACCGCCCTCGACAAGGGCCTTGCAGGGCAACCTGCAAAAATACCAGCAAGTCCATCACCCTTGGGGCTGAGAGCTCTGACACCATCGACAATGCTAAGACCAAGATCTGGAGAGCACGTTCCTGATAGCATGCAACCCCTCATGAAGATTGGCAGCCCACGGATCCACGTGGGACCAGAAGACAAAGACCCCTGGCAAGACCCTTGCCGGGGATGACTCCACGCCCCCCGGCAAGCCTTGCCAGGGACGATCGCTGGGCCGCGGCCAAACCCGCACCCGGCAAGGTTTCGCCACCTCACTACCACTCCAATGCAACGATAGGCGTGCCAACTAAGCAGGCGCCTGCGTGGCAGCATGCAGATCTTCGTGGAAGCTTACCATTGCACCAACGCAGCAGCTAGTTGGCCAGCATGGCGCTGCATGCCTCATCGACCCGGACGCATGGCAAGGCAAGGAGGAGCGGCGAAGGACTCGATGGCTTCTATTGCCACCCCCAATAAAGCAAGGGGACACATAGGTGACACATTAAATGCATTTGTCCTACAATGCCGAGTGATAATCTCTTGCACTGTAGTTTGCCACTTCCCGTGTGCCACTGTGGCAACCACTTTTCGTATAAAAGGAGGCCCGAGGCGTACAGAGAGAGGATTCAGACTTTTGGACCAAGCATGCACCATAGCTAGTTCAAAAGCTCAAGAACACACATATAACCAGACAACCAGGACTAGGGTATTACGCATCTTTGCGGACCGAACCTAGATAAAAATCTCCTTTGTGCTAACGGCTCGACCTGCTCTTTGTATAGCTAATCCCCCGCCGAACATAGAAGGGATCCTTGTGACCCCATAGGTTATCGGTTTCCCTGACAGTGAGTGTTTTGCAAGTACTATTGCTCGCATAGTAGCTAGCCTACTAACACCAAGAATCATCTAACAAGCCATGCTGATATAATAAACAGTTCAAACTTACATCTAAGCATGCCATATATTACATCAAAAGCTGGTGAGGATACATCTGTTTCCATAACTGGGAGAGGGTTCACATGATTCACTATAAAACAAAAGTAGCAAGTACTGCCCACAAAAGATAGTGCACTAGCCCTAAGATGGTTTGATAACACGCATGGTTTTGGTAATTAAACACAGGGCAATGCAAACTACCCTGAAGGGTTAGCGCGACCAACTATTTCTTGTCATCGATCTCTCGGGCAATGACCACAGCATGGACAACGGCATGGGAATCGATCTCTGGGGCGATGTCCACAGGACTGACCGCGACATCGGAATTGATCTCTGGGCGATGTCCACAGGATGGACAGCAACATCGGAATCGATCTCCAGGGCGATGTCAATAGGACAGACCGCGACATCGAAAACGATCTCTGGGGCATTGTCCACAGGACAGGCCGCGACATCGGAATCATCAAGGATGTCCACCGGCACCTGCACAACCCTAACATATTAGCAAGCACATTGCAAATAATCAAAAACCACAACTATGGTAAGCCATTATTTTTTACCTTATGCAGCTCACCGGGGGATCCCATCCCTCCAGGGCCATCTCCTCGTCCTTGATGGGGGCCATCACCTTGCCAGGAGAATACTGCTTCTCAACGGCGACTATCTCCTCAAACTCGGCCTTGAGCCTCGCATAGGTGGCCATTAGAGTTTCAGGAGTAGGCACGATGGGGCCCTTGCTGTTCTTCCAACTTTCTTTGAGGAGTTCGTCCGCCAACGTCATCAACTCTTTGGCCAGTGCTTGTTTCTTGGAGTTCTTTGTGTCCATGGGTTGGCCCACCAACATGGTCAACTCGTTGGTCAGTGGTCGCTTCTTGGAGATCGCTGTCTCCAGTGGGTTGTCCGCTAGCAACTCTTTGCCTAGTGCTCTAGGATCCGTCAATGAACTGACAAACAAAAAGCAATCGAAAGGAAACCACAATCGCAATGAAAACAGGAAAAGAATAGGCTATGAGAATCGGTCGGTGCTTCTCAGAAAGAAGATTCCTGGAATGAAAATATAGCAGCATCAATGATTCGCCCACCTTTCCTTCGTCGGTACAGAAGAAAAATGGCAGAAGTGAGTAGCCTGGAGTGAGGTTTTCTTCAAGAAAGGGGAGAAAGGGCTTCAACGAGCGTTCCAGTGAAATGATGGTTGCTTCGTCCAGTCCAACTTTGAGGCTACTTTACCACTGCTGGTAAAGGTGTGTGTTTTGTGATATGACGGGTCATGACGGCCTCACCAGGTGACCGGTGAGTCTCGACTGTAGCACCTCGCTGTGATTTGGTGGATGGCATGCGGGCCCGGATGCTTTGATGTCTCTCATGTAGATAGAGCGGCTAGTCACATATAGGTGTGCTCAATATTGTGCACCACGACCAAGGCAGAGAGGAAAATGAGAGAACTATGTAATTAATGCATGTGTTTAATTAGGGTAGTTTTGTAAAGTATGAGATACATTCCTCCAATCACAAAATGCCTTGGTTGATGAAATTTGAGATTTGAGCCCTATAAACCGGAAGGGAGGGAGTACTGCACGCGGTGTAGTCTAGTCACTTGTTGAAATCTCTAGAAAGGCAAATACTCCTTTCCGGTTTACAGGGCTATACTAGGAAGTACTAGTACTGCAATAGTGGGCTCAAATAGAAATTTTGTCTCATGCAAGAGCCTGGCTATATGCATGCTGCAAGGCACCGCACCACGCCCGACCCCTACACAAAGACTGCCACGTGAGCGTTCTCAACTGCCATGTTTGGGTTGCGCTTGGCTCTTTGCCTCTTCGAGAAGACGAACAATGATGTTTCTACTACTTCTACAGTATCGAATCCACTGTTGCATGTCCGTCCACCGCGTGCGAGGGATAGCGTGTAGCGAAAGCTTCTCCAAGTCCTGCCGGCCACCACACTCATGAGCGAGGGAGGGACGCAACTTCATTGACTTACTGCTCCTGCCTTTGTGTCTATGACAGATGGGCCCAACAGGTGGGTGTCCCACCTGTCATGCAGCCAAAGGCAGGTGCAGTTAAGGCACGGAAGCTCAGTCCGCGAGGGAGAGGGTGTTGTAGTAATCAAACTTATCAGTCTTGTACGAGTTGACGCGACTCATCAAAGCACTGCACTCGATATATTTCAATAATTTGCGTTTACCAATGCATTAATTACTCCCTCTGTTTCTAAATATAAGTCTTTTTAGACATTTCAAATGGACAACAAATGTAGACATATTTAAGAGTGTAGATTCACTCATTTTGCTTCGTATGTAGTCACTTGTTGCAATCTCTAAAAAGACTTATATTTGGAAATGGAGGGAGTACAACGTATGCATGCATGTCGTGACTTTCCTTTTGATACTTGCATGTGTTGATTTGATGCACCATGCCAAATTTTGACTATAAATTTAACTAACCAAATGTTCATGCATGTCACAGAAAATTACGGGGCTGTTTGGTTTTTGACTATGTTTGTCTCATGTTGCCACATTATTTTTGCCACACCTGCCTAACTTGAGTTGCTCAAATTGTTAGACACACTTTGGCTTGCCTAAGAGAATCTTTCCACACTTTTTATGCCTATGACATGTGGGGTTCACTGCTGATAAAAATATTCTTGTCTTAGGTCTGGCTAGAACCAAACACCCACCTAACTTGGTCAAATTTGCCTAAGGTGAGGTGTGGCAAAGTGTGGCAATATGTGGCTGGAGTTTGCAAGGCCTTCTTGGTGAGACCGAGATCCCATCGGTGAGATCGAACTGATTAGAGTTTCTGGCAGTGGCTATGTCAGGTGAACTCGGTAGCGCTGGATAGATCAAATCGGTGGGGCCGAGTTTGACTTTAGGTTTAGGACATATATGTGGAAATGATAAAGTGGTTGAGGGCTTTAGGAGCAAATCACTAAGCACTCTGAGCAAGCAAGCCATTAAGCAATACCTCATCCCCTTTTAATAGTATTGGCTTTTCCTATGGACTCAATGTGATCTTGGATCACTAAAATGAAAATGTAGAGTCTTGAGCCTTTGCCAATGTTGGTCCTTAGCATCTTGAAGGGGTTCCACATCCTCTTGTCCTGCCACTCCAATGTTGAACTCATCTGAAATATACTAGATAGAAGTATTAGTCCAGTGAGAGATATGTTGACACTAATTACCAAAGTCACCCAGGGAGCACTTGTGCTTTCATTGGTCTTCAAACAGTTAGCCTAGAGGAAGATACACTTGTAAGGCACATACTAAATACAAGTTCAATATGTGATCTGATCATATACATATACCCTACCTGATACTTTGGATTAGACCAGTGTTTAACAAGGGTTGTCCAGTCTTCATCTATAATATATGATAGTTGAGTATATGGACTTGCCTAAAGGATCCGTTACGTGACCCTTCATGAAAAGATGATGAATTGTAGTTGCAAAGTTGACTGAGAACATAGTTTGTTGGTTTCCAATAGAGTTTATCCTTTATACTTCGAGGTTCTGATGAATTGTTACTTATTCATGAGAAGTCTATGATAAAAGTTCTATAATAAATTTTTATATTGAAGTTTGTTGTTGTTATAATAATTTACATGATGCTTCTATGTCTGTATTTTGTTTTTATCGACACCTATCTCTCTCCGAGCATGTGGACATGTTTTTCAATTTCGGTTTTCGCTTGAGGACAAGAGAGGTCTAAGCTTGGTGGAGTTGATACGTCCATTTTGCATCATGTTTACCTACTATTATTTATAATGTTTTTATGCATAACAATGCTTTTCGGAGTAATTCTAATGCCTTTTTCTCTCATAATATGCAAGGTACACACAAAGAGGGAGAATTCCGGCAGCTGGAATTCTGGACCTGAAAAAGCCATGTTAGGCTACCTATTATGCACAACTCCAAATGAGCTGAAACTTCACGAGGATTTTTGATGGAATAAATAAGAAATACTAAAGCAAATAACTACCGGAGGGGGCCCACCTGGTGAGCACAAGACACCAGGGCGCGCCACCCCCCCCCCCACAAGCACGCCCAGGTGGGTTGTGCTGAGTCTAGCCCACCGCCGGTTTCGATCTTCTAGTATATAAGTCATTTTGACCTAGAAAAAAATAAGGGAGAGGACTTTCGGGACGAAGCGTCGCCGTCACAAGGCGGAGCTTGGGCAGGAGCACTTTTGTCGTCCGCCGGAGCGATTCCGCCGGGGAAACTTCCCTCTCGGAGGGGAAAATCAACATCATCATTATCACCAACAACTCTCCCATCTTGGGGAGAGAAATCTCCATCAACATCTTCAATAGCACCATCTCCTCTCAAACCCTAGTTCATCTCTTATGTTCAAACTTTGTACCGAAACTATAGATTGGTGTTTGTGGGTGACTAGTAGTGTTGATTACATCTTGTAGTTGATTACTATATGGTTTATTTGCTGGAAGATTATATGTTCAGATCCATTATGCTATTTAATACCCCTCTGATCTTGAGCATGATTATCATTTGTGAGTAGTTATTTTTGTTCTTGAGTTCACGGGAGAAATCATGTTGCAAGTAATCATGTGAACTTGATATGTGTACGATATTTTGATGATATGTATGTTGTGATTCCCTTAGTGGTGTCATGTGAACGTGGACTACATGACACTTCACCATATTTGGGACTAAGGGAATGCATTGTGGAGTAGTTATTAGATGATGGGTTGCGAGAGGGATAGAAGCTTAAACCCTAGTTTATGCGTTATTTTGTAAGGGTCCGATTGGATCTAAAAGTTTAATGCTATGGTTAGAATTTATTCTTAATACTTTTATCGTAGTTGCGCATGCTTGCGAGGGGGTTAATCATAAGTAGGAGGTTTGTTCAAGTAAGAAAAGCACCTAAGCACCGGTCCACCCACATACCAAATTATCAAAGTAGCGAAAACGAATCGAACCAACATGATGAAAGTGACTAGATGAAATTCCCGTGTACCCTCAAGAACACTTTGCTTATCATAAGAGACCATTTTGGCCTGTCCTTTGCCTCCACAGGATTGGGCTACCTTGTTGCACTTTTGTTACTACTATCGTTACTTGCTTGTTACAAATTATCTTGCTATCAAACTACTCTGTTACTTACAATTTCAGCACTTGCAGACATTACCTTGCTAAAAACCACTTGTCATTTCCTTCTGCTCCTCGTTGGATTCGACACTCTTACTTATTGAAAAGGCTACAATTGATCCCATATACTTGTGGGTCTTCAGAATACCGATATGTGAACCGACAGCTTCCCCAATAATCGAAGGGAGAATGTGCCGAGCAGGATTTGTGCAGCTCTTCATCGCAAATGTTTTAGATAGAACACCCGTACGCAAAGTGAGAGCTATGGTTTTCCCCAGTAAGCCAAGGGAAAATTCGCAGCACAGGGTTTGTGCATCTCTTCAATGCAAACGGTTTAGATTGAATACGGTATGCAAACCAGACTTCGGCGCTAAGCCAAGAGGAAATGTGCCGAGCAAGATTTGTACATCCCTTCAACGCAAACTGTTGTTTTGGATGACCCATGTGCAACCACGAACAGACAATTTGGTAAGATTTACATCTATCATATTGGGTATATTGCCATTTGTAAAACTAGAAAGATTGACATTTGTTGATCTAGTAACATTGCCATTTGTCAACCTTGTAACAGTGCGATTTGTCAAAATATGCAGCTAAAAATCACTAGCACTATCTAATTTTTGCAACTAAAATTCAGTAATTAAGCATAGATTTCATTCATAGATTAAGAAGTCATTCTTTTATACAAACAGTTCAACTCGACAGCTGAACCGACCAAACTTTTCCCCAATTGTTGCCAACCACGTACTGAAATAGCTCGTTCAACTATATATACTAGCTAATTTTAAGTACGTTGTATAGTTCCACCACATCTATAGTCAGCTGAACTGAAAAAATAGCCTCTAAATACTACTACTATGGAGGGGCTTTGTACAACTTCCGGCAGTCTCAATACGGTGCCTGTCGCTGGTGCACCTTTAGCGATGCTCACCTCGAACGCCCTCTGCTGCTCCAGGCGGCCACTCTTGAAGCGGTGGTTCTCCTCGTAGATCTCCTGATTCCTCGCCGGTGGTGTGTGCTGCGGCCATGACGGCGGTAAGGCTCTTTGCATGCTTGACGAGGTGCTCCTCCTCCTCCCGCAGAAACTCAACGTAGCACATGGGACTCCACCTCTGCCTCTGCCTTCGGGCGGTGGTGGCGGAGCGGGTGATGACCCCGCCAGTCGATGGTGGCTGGCGGCCACGGCAGCCGATGATGGGGTGGCGGCCATGACAACCACCTCCTGCCTTCAGCCCATGGCGGAGCGGGTGATGGCCATAGTGGCCGGCAGTGGGGTGGCGGCCACGACAACCACCCCCTGCCTTCGGGCCGGTGACGGCGGAGTGGGTGACGGTCCTGGCTTTCGATGGTGGTGTGGGGGCCACAGCAACAGACGGTAGGGTGGCGGCAACGGCGGCAAGCAGTAGCTACCGACGGGCAGCGGCTGGCGGAGCATGTGGTTGGCGTTCCGTGCACAACCAACAGGGATGCCACACGCACTCCACTACACCGGGGACTGCACCGCCACCGTGGTGTAGCCTCCCAGCTGGAGCTGTCTTGTGATGACGGCGGAGTGGCTGAGCGACAACGACGGACCGGTGCCATTGGCGATTGTGGGAGAAGCAGACGAGATAAGCTACAGAGAGGGAGGGGAAAATGCCACGCAGGACTCGTCGGCCATGCGGGTTTATATAGTAGGCCCGTAAGCATTGGGATTTTTGGGGATTTCACATCGGGCAGGAAGCTTGCATGAGAACCTGCGTGGTTGCGTGGGAACAGGCTCACCACCGTTTGCCTGCTCAAGCTTGCGCTCGAAGCCGTCTGCGACAACGGGGTGACAAGACGTGCGAGAGGAGGACGAAAGGGCACGCACACATACGGTTAATAAAAAAAGTTTGTGATTTATTTACCTACTATATCCCCGTCCTGGTTTATAAGTCGTCTATGTATTTTTGTGCCAAACTTTGACTAGAGATTTAACTAAGAAATTACGAATGCATGTTGCCAGAGATTATATCGTTGGATTTGTATTTGAACATAGTTCCCAATTATATATTTTTTGCAACATGCATTAACATTTTGTTGGTTAAATTTAAGGTCAAAATATGGCACATAATATAAAGGGGACTAATAGACCAAGATGGAGGTAATAGCACATGGCCGCTCTCTACGCAGCGACGCAACTGCCAGCCGGCTTGTAGATGACCATTTCCTGCGTGTTCAACTATTCTATGCGTGTGGTTGCTCGTGGTTGAGGTGGTCGTGGCGCACTCTGCTCATGTGCCGCCGCGCGCGCTCTGCCCTTGTTACTCCATGCACGATACCAGTATTTGGGGCCGACGCACAATCACGTATGTTTGTGTGCATGCGATTGTGCCACACGACACAATAAACACACCCACGATGACACATATAGAGAGGACATCCAGCGGTTCCAAATGGCGCTCCTCGTGGCTCCAATGGCGCTCCCAGCGGTCGACAACGACAACGGCGGGCAGTTCACCATGCATCACGTAGTGGACACCCACGTGAGGGGGAAGGCCCTCGCGGTGATGTACATGAATGAACCGGTCTTGGTGGAGAGCTCCATCCAAACTATGGAGCAGTTGCTTGCTGAGGACAAGTACCAAGTGGTCAGCTTCGACCTCGAGTACACCATTGGTCGTGCCTAGCACGATCAGAAGGTTGTCGTCGCCCAGTTGTGCATGCGACATGATGTCCTCGTCTACCACTACCACCTGGCCACAAGGCATTGCAAGCGTTTCTCCATGTTTATCAATAGCTATGACTACAATTTCGCTACAGTGGACACCACCAATGATCTAAAAGCGCTCAAGGTTTCGGGCTTGAAATGCTAGAATCTTGTCAACATCCAGAACCACTACAAGGTCTAGGGCAGCGACAACAACAAACAGAACTCCCTGGTTGACCTCGCCTCGGCCATCATCGAACCCTACTACATGAAGATGAAGAATGAGAGCAAGAAGGACAAGAACGCCTGGCACAGTGTCTAGTATGAGAGACTGTTTGAACAACGCTTCAAGTAAGTGGCCAAGGACGCATACACAAGCTACGAGATGCCCATGCGAATTGTTGACATGAGGGATTGTCTTCTTCCTGCCCCAGATGAGGGATCGAGCCACAGAGCAGTGGCGGGAGCGTCGCAAGAAGTAGATGACTAGACAATCGTTTCTCCTAGTTTAGAATGCATACAATTGTTTATTGAGGTGTTCATGAATGATCTATATAGTCACTTATGTAATTAAGCGAATGATATGTATAGTCACTTATATATATATGTGTGTGTGTGTGTGTGTGTGCGTGTGTGTGTGTGTGTGTGTTATTCTTCTATAGACAAAGCAAATCAGATGGCTTATTAGCAGCAATCATCTGTGTTATTATTGATCTTCGCACACATTTTTGATTATGGACCTGTTTGCCACGTATCACACACATCTTGTTCAGTTGAACTATTTCTATTGTGTTGGCTCATCGCAAGCAGTTCATCTGAGTCAACTGTATGCCCTCCATCGCACACAGTTCATCCTAGTGAACTGTATGCCGTATATCGCACAAACCCTCATCTGGCTGCATGTTTCTATTGTTTTGCCTCATCACAAACAGTTCTTCTGGATCAACGGTTTGCCATGCATCGCACGCACATCTAAAATATGAACTGTGTTTGATGTATCCACCATTGCAAACGTTTTGCATCCTTTTTGATGGTTTTTACATCATCGTTTGCAATTAATGCATCACACACAGTTTCGTCAAAGGGTCTCTGATTGGACTGTCGCGTTTGGACCAACCTGCAGTAGTGAGAACATGAAGAAATGTTACTTAAACTCTAAAGAAACATCATGCCGCTATTGGGTATACTCTTGATGATCTTAAGTGCATCAATCCCACCTTATGTCAGCACAAGATCAATATGGAGCCAGATGCTAAACCTGTTGTTGATTATCAACACCGTCTGAATCCTAAAATGAAGGAAGTGGTAAGAACTGAAATATTGAAGCTTCTGGAGGCAGGTATAATGTATCCTATAAAGGAGTAGATGGTGTTATTATACGTTGTGTACCTGAGCATAAACAGGAACAAATCCTATGGAAGTGTCATTCCAAGGCATACGGAGGGCACCATGCGGGAGACAGGACTACACATAAGTTATTACAGTCTGGTTTTTATTGGCCTACTCTCTTCGAAGATGCACGTAAGTTTGTCCTTTCTTGTGATGAGTGTCAAAGAATTGGTAGTATTGGTAGACGTCAGGAAATGCCTATGAATTATTCACTTGTTATAGAACCATTTGATGTCCGGGACTTTGATTATATGGGACCTTTTCCTTCCTCTAATGGGTATACACATATTCTAGTTGTTGTTGATTATGTTACTAAGTGAGTAGAAGCAATTCCAACTAGCAGTGTTGATCATAACACATCTATTAATGCTTTAAAAAGTTATCTTCCCGAGGTTTGGAGTTCCTAGATATTTAATGAGTGATGGTGGTTCACACTTTATTCATGGTGCTTTCCGTAAACTTCTTGCTAAATATGATGTTAATCATAGAATTGCATCGCCTTACCATTGTCAGTCTAGTGGCCAAATTGAATTGAGTAATAGAGAAATCAAATTAATCTTGCAAAAGACTGTTAATAGATCTAGAAAGAATTGGTCTAAGAAACTTGATGATGCACTATGGGTCTATAAAACTGCTTATAAGAATGCTATGGGTATGTCTTCATATAAAAAGGTTTATGGAAAAGCATGTCATTTACCTCTAGAATTAGAACATAAAGCATACTAGGCAATTAAGGAACTGAATTATGATTTTAAACTTGCCGGTCCAAAGAGGTCATTTGATATTAGTTCTCTGGATGAGTGGAGAACCCAACCTTATGAAAATGCCAAATTGCTTAAAAAAGTTAAAAGATGGCATGACAGAAGAATTCAAAAATGAGAATTCGAAGTTGGTGAGCATGTTCTACTGTACAATTCCCATTTTAGTTTTTTTTACAGGAAAACTTCTCTCCAAATGGTAAGGACCCTATATCATTGAAGAGGTATACCGCTCCGGGGCTATCAAGATCAACAATGCCGAGGGCACTAATCCGAGAGTGATCAATGGATAAAGAATTAAGCATTATATCTTAGGTACACCTATTAATATTGAAACTAATGTTGGTCAAACTATGACAGCGGAGGAACACATAAGAGAGACCTTCTGGAACACTCCAGAACCCTGAAAAAGAGTAGGTATGAGATACGACAAGTAAACTGATTCCATTATTTTTGTCCATTTTGCAATATTTGAAAGAAATACAAAAATAAGAAACAAAAGAGAGGGCCCATGAGGGGGTCCCAAGGCAACAGGGCGCGCCCTACCCCCTGGGCATGCCAGGTTGCCTTGTGGGCCCCTTGTGTGCCTTCTCGACTCCATTTTCTTCTCATATAGTTGTTTTGCAAGATAAAAATTTATTTATATATACTTCCGGATGTTTTGAGCACTGTATCACAAGCTTTTCCTTTGTTCTTGTTTCGGGTTGTTTTTCTGACAAATCTAAATCATCATGGCAAATCTGAGTTCTTCCAAGGACAACTTCTATGAGAAGGTCATCAACCCTTACCTATCGGAGGTAATGAAACACTCTCAAGCCATTGAGATGCATGGGGGGGTGCTTCACATCTGGGACATTCAAGGGCCCAAGAAGACCAGAAGCGGGGAGGCCAGGCTTGAAGCAGTGGAGCAGGAGATCTTTAAGTGCCAAGGGATATTGGAGCGTGGACTCAATGCTAACAACTCCATGATAATGGAATTTGTCCGTGAGCACAAGGTGGACAGCAAGGAGATTGAGGACGTCATCTTCAAGCTTAATGACCCGATAGATCATCTTCAACCGAAGTTTATGATTTACAAAACCAAAAATTTGTGTATGAAGCCATGTCTAAAGGTATGAGTTTAGCTAAAAGCTTCAGGACTCTGGAAACCCGTTCATCCTTCTATGATGAAGAGCCTATGTCGTGCAATACGGAGGACAAGCCTACCACCTCATCGTCACCACCATCACCGAAGAAAGACACTTGAGTACACGGGTATGGGCACCACCCTTGGCTTGTTCCAAGCTTGGGGGAGGTGCCCCAGTATCGTATCACCATCACTTTTATCATCTATATCTATCTTAGTTCGATCCTTAGTTATTTCATGGTTTAGAAGAATAAAGTTTAGTATGATCTAGTTTCGTGTGCTTGTTTCATGATTTATCTATCTATGTAATTGAGTTTGAGAGTTATATAATAAATAGTAGTTTGAGGTTTTCTTCTTTACTTTTATGTTTCAATCATAGCAACGAAAAGAATAAAAGATCATATGCTAATCCCATGGGGAGTAATAACTTTACATAAGGAAAACTATAATTGATAAAATTTATTGGAAGTTAACAAACATAGTATTGGTCATTGATGCAACTCACGAAGGATTAATAAGGGACGAGAGGGTTCACATATAAATATACTATCTTGGACATCTTTTATGATTGCGAGCCCCTATTAAATATTCTATGTCGAATAGTTGATGTTGGACAAGGAAGATAAGGTAATGAGTTCTGTTTGCTTATATTCACATAGAAGTTATATTGTCATGGATCCTCAAACATGTGGTGCTTGCTCACTATCCTTTGCTAGCCAAAAATCCGCACTAAGTAGAGATACTACTTGTGCATCCAAAACTCTTGAACCCAATTTCATGTCATGAGAGTCCACTATATCTAACTATGGATTGAATAAGATCCTTCAAGTAAGTTGTTATCGGTGCATAAAACAATAAAATTTGTTCCTAAATATGTATGATCTTTTATTGTAAGGGAAAATAAGCTTTGTACGAACTTGTGATGGTGAAGAAATAAAAGCGACAGACTGCATAATAAAGGTTGCTATCACAAGGGGCAATATAAAGTGACATTCCTTTATATTAAGAGCTTGTAGATCCAAAAAAGCGCATGACAACCTCTGCTTCCCTCCATGAAGGGACTATCTTTTACTTTTTATATTTACTTTTTATGCAAGAGTCAATAGTGTTCTTCTCTATTTCGTTTTTATTTTTCTCTTTGCAAGCATCATGTGGTGGGTAAAGATCTAGGCACATATATCCAGTTGGATATGAGTAATCATGAGTTATTATTGTTGACATTACCTTTGAGATGAATGAGTTGGTAGGTGAATTTATAAACCCCCATCTTCCTTTGTGTCTAGTAGAAACTTTTGCTCAATATATATATGTTGTGAGTGTCAGCAATCATCACTACAAAAAAAAGACACATCCATGACATTTTGGGCCGAACGGATTTTTTCTGTCATACTTATGACACTTCTATGACGATAATTGTGACAAAACCCGGTATCATCATAGATGTGGTGGGCTCCTACTTCTATGACAAAAATCATGACATAAAATGGGCTTTCATCCTGGGCGGGCCGGAGTCGCGGCTGCATGACATTCTTTGGGCCGTCCATGATGGAAAAACCCATGGTAGAAGCGAGGGCGAGGAAAATATCGGGGTGTTCCAGGTTACGGTGGGTGGTTGGGGCCGAGCGATGCACGGAGGTTTGCGTCTTTCTCTCGTACACGCATGCGCGTGGGTGTGAGGCGTTGGGCTATAACTGAACCCAAGTGAGGCATTCGCCTATTGAACCCGAGTGATTGCACGGCATGCTACGCGTTACTGAATCCAAGCGATCAATCGATGGCTGTTAACTGAACCCGATCGAGCGATTCCTTAGCTACTGCTGCTAACTGAAGCCGATCGATGCTGCCTCTGGATGAACAGTGAGCGTTGTTGGGCGTGGGGGGTGGATGAACAGTTCCCAGTGGGGGTTGGATGAACAGGACCCCGTGGTGTTGCCGCTGGATGAACAGGACCCCGTTTGATCGAGCCGGTTGGGCGTGCATTAACAGGACCCCGTGGAGGGCTGGATGAACAGGACCCTGTGGAGGGAAGGTTGAACAGTAGCCGGTGGAGGGCTGGTTGAACAGTAGCCGATGGAGGGATGGATGAACAGTCGTTCGTGGAGGGGTGGTTGAACATGACCCCATGGAGAGGGCTGGTTGAACAGTAGCCGGTGGAGGAGCGCGCGGTGGAGGCTGGATGAACAGGAGCCCGTGGATGAACAGTCGCAGGTGGAGGCTGGAGTAGGTCGATGGTGGATGAACAGTAGCCCGTGGAGGCTGGAGGAGGTCGGCGGTGGAGATGAACAGTATCCCCGGAGTCCCATTTTGCGGTACGCCACACCCCTCCCGATGAACAGGACCTCGCTTTCGACAGTACTGCTCCAACACAAGTCCGTTTCCTCCGTTTTGCGGTACGCCACACCCCTCTCGATCAACAGGACCCTGTTTCGACCGTAGGAGGTCCAACAGAAGTCCTTTTCCTCTGTTTTGCGATACACCAGACCCCTCTCGATGAACAGGATCCCGTTTCAACTGTGGCCAATCGAACACAAGGCTGTTTCCTCCGTTCTGCGATACGCCAGGCCTCGCTTCCATTGGCTAATCCGTCCAAGCCCTCCCGATGAACACGACGACGCATTCTGTTTTGACCCAGCTGGTTGGCTCCCATGAGCACGATGATGACGCAGTTTCTCCGTTCTGACCCAGCCTTGTACACAAGCCCTGGCCGTACGTATGCGCGAGTAGGCGTTTGAGACCCCGCCCATATGTACGTACATGTCCATATTTTTTTCTTGCACCCTGGCCGCTGTATGTACCTGTGCATGCTACGTGCGCGCCTCTACAACGACCCGTGCGCGCCTCTACATCGACCAATATGTATGTACACGTTCACGACCAGAATGACAACACTACGTACGCTTCGACCAGGTGGGTCCCGACTGTCAAGCACTTCCTTGCGTGCGAAGATGTAGCTGGTGGGTCTCATCACTTAGGGGGTGAATCGTTTTTTTGCCCGTAATATGGACGTACTTCCTTGTGTGTGAAGATGTAGCTGGTGGGTCCCAGCAGTCAGGGGAACGTTTTTTTTCGTGAAATACGATGGACCGTTTGGTGGGTCCCTGCTATCAGGTGGAGGAATCATTACTTTCCGCATAATAAGGAGGCACTTCCTTGCTGCGGCCATGGACCTAGCTGTCAGCCTCTCCACGTACAGTGCTCTTCCGATGGAAGTCGTTCCTTGACCACGTTGACCATGCCGCACCAAGAGCACCAGGGCGGTGGACGACGGTGAGGCCTAGGAAGGGGACAACACGGAGCCGGGGAAGACGCGGCAGTGGATGCCCACGCGGAGAGGAGTACGATGGTTCACTGGTTCGGCTTCAGTGTAAGGCTGTCATCACCGCAGAATAACAGGGGGTGTGGGTGAGTGGAGGGATGGCCTGGCCAGCGGTGGGAGTAGTAGGGGGCGGTGAGGCCTCCGCAGTAGCATAGCCGGCCACGGTAGGCAGGAGCAGGCGGCACTACCGGTGCTGCTTTGGGCGGCTAGAGCAAGAAGACCAGAGGTTGAAGAAGCACTATGGCCATTGGATGGACATCGTACTATCAATGGAGCTAGAATCGTTCATATTGACTAAGTTGACAAAGCCCTTTGTGCGTAATAAGGAGGCACTTCCTTGCGTGCGAAGATATAGCTGGTGGGTCCGACCTGTCAATGGGGGAATGTATTTTTTGCGAAATACAGAGGCCCTTCCGGTGGGTCCTAGATGTCAGTTGGAGGAATCATTATTTTGCGCGTAATAAGGAGGCATTTCCTTGTGTGCGTCCATGGACCCAGCTGTCAGCGTCTCCACGTACAGTCCACGTCCGATGGAAGTTGTTCCTTGATCACATTTACCACGCAGCGCCGAGAGCACCAGGGCAGTCGACGACGGCGTGGCCTAGGAAGAGGACGAAGCGGAGCCGGGGAAGACGCGACAGTGGATGCCCACGCGGAGAGGAGTACGAGGGTTCACTGGTTTGGCTTTGGTGTGAGGCTGCCGTCGCCGCAGAATAACAGGGGGTGTGGGTGAGTGGAGGGATGGCCTGGCCAGCGGTGGGAGTAGTAGGGGGTGGTGAAGCCTCCGCGGCAGCACAGCCGGCCACGGGAGGCAGGAGCAGGCGGCATGACCGGTGCTGCTTTGGGCGGCTGGTGCAAGAAGACCAGAGGTTGAAGAAGCACGGCGGCCGTTGGATGGACATCGTATGGTCACTGCAGCTAGAATCGTTTATATTGACTAAGTTGACAAAGCCCTTGGTACGCGTCAACTTAGTAGGCCCACAGGTCAGCCTCCGAAATGGTGCGCCCCAGATGTCAGGGGGAGGAATCATTTTTTGGGCGGCTGGAGCTAGAATATCCGAGATTGAAGAAGAAGCACGTCATCGGTTGGATAGACATCCAACGGCCACCACTGCTAGAACCATGTGTTGATTATAAGTTGACAAAGCCTTGCGTACACGCCAACTTCTTTTTTTAGGGGACACGTCAACTTAGTAGGCCCACAAGTGTGTGGCAGAGAACTTATAGCCCATTTGCAATTTGTAAGAATGTACATCCCAGTTTTGAATTCTAATGGAATTTACTACAGCCCATTTACGGTTTGTTAAAAGTACATCCCATTTTCTAGTTAGGACAGCGATTAATAATTTCAACCAACCATTCAAAACAGAATTCAATAAAATTTCCCACATTTTGATGGGATCCGAAATATTTTTTATCCCGAAATTTCTAGTCAGATTAAATATAAATTTGTATTACGTAAAAATACAATGAAACATTGCGCGCGCACCAATTAAAAATGAAAATTTTCAAAATCCAAAAATAATATTTTATAAACTAATTATGTGTTTGGTGCATTTTTTATAGTTACTGCCCAGTTTTTATAATTACATCCCATTTATTATTTCTTAAAGCCCATTTTCCTGTTAAGCCTAATGCATCCTCCTAGGAAAGATTTGCAGTCCAGCAGGGCGGAGAATAACAAGATGACCTTGCCTGAGTATTCCTCAAAAAAAGTATAGCTGAGCTAGCCATTTTCATCTTGAAATAAATTAATATCTGGGCTGGATATCTGGCTTGGGCTAGACAGGCCATATCCCGCCCAGTTAATACCCTGTTCTCCTCTAAACAACAACGAAAACATTGCTCAAGAAAAACTCTGCAGTGCTCACGCCTCAAAAACACAAATACTGCTTGAGCTGCTTGGTCCCAGTTGTCGGCCGCTCCTTGTGCAACTCTCTCGTTTATATTCACTACATAGGTTGACAATGGTGTGGGACCCTGATGTCAGGAAACCAGGAGGAAGCAAAAAATATATAGTTGTACATAATAAGGAGGCACTTGCGTATGTACGGCTATGGCCCTAGTGGGTCATCCAGTCAAAATAAAGTCATCTCCTGAATCCTCATGTTCGTTGACCATGTTGACAATGCTCGGAACCACGGCGAGCGCAACAACTCGAAGGACGATGGAGAGGGCCTCGCAGGCCCTACGGATGGTCTGATACAGCGCCCGCTGCTCATTCAGGAAGTCAGGATCATCCGAAACCTATTAGAACATTCGAGAGACTGAGACGGCATGAAACCGTAGGGCCGCGCTTGGGAGCTCTGGTTTATTTCGCACCTGCATTAAGATACAAGTGTAATTTACTCGTCACCAGAAACAACACGTAAGATATAGGCGTAATGAAACCAAGGGCCCGAGGTCTGTAAGTAAAACCGGCGGGTTATGCATGTAATTTGAGAGACCAGTGTATATTTTACTTGTCGAAATCGACCAACCAAGCGCTTCTCCTGAGACCATCTGCTTTTATTTACAAGCGTTAGTTTTACAAGCGATTTTGGTTGGAAAACAACGATCCAACCACGGCCTAAGATGATGAGTTGGTCGGAAGATCATATGGTTTCACGTCTAACCTACCCGACTTGTCGTATAGGCTATGAATGAAACATAAGACGATGAACTTCTTAAGCACGGAAACAACAGAAGAGGATGATCTTCTCAACAAGCAAATCACTAGCATTAGATCAACATGCAAAACAATACGAAGCATTATTCTCAGGAGGCATGGTGAACAGCTCGTGATGCCGCATGCCACAACATCCCAAGCTCAACTTTGTAATCAAAACACAAGGCCTGGTAGTACATAGACAATATTCAGAACAAACTCTTAAAACACCTTACATAAGTCGACATTCACGTGACTATGCATCTCAGTAGAGTAACTATTTACTTCTAAACTGAACAAAGGAATAGGAAAAATGATGGACGCTGCTCACAGCAAAGGGCATCCCACTACAAAATATCAAATGCATGTCTTCTGGCTAACATCAATGAGCAAAATTTGACAAGGTTTTCCAATTCCAATATATTAAACTAACGTCTTCTTGCTAACATCAATGATTAAACTTTGACAAGCTTTTCCCACTTAAAATATGTAAGGCCTATGATCGTGGAATGGGCAGGGTTTTTCATCAGTTTGTTAGCTAATACTCTGGTGGCTCAAGGTGATGACGAATGATTAGAAAACCATTCGATGTATTGTGCATGATGAAGTATTATGGAGGACACAAACCATCTCAACATTTTGTGCAGTTCCACTAAAAACAAGTTGAGCATCCCTGTGGATTTCGTATTTATATGCTGCAAAAAACAAAGACACATCAGCACACACAGGAATATTGGCCCCAGTGTCAACCCATCAATCGGTGGACTAACAAACTGAAAGTACGGTAAACAGATTACCATACCTAGATGCCCCATCATTGTTGCTTAGAATGACATTGACAGACTTGGAGTCCTGTCATGGCTTCTTGTACTTGTTTGGGCACTTTTTGCCCTGTGCACTCCACGTGTTGTAGAGTTGCCTATGCTCTCTGCAGACTAGTCATGTCACCAGTGTCTACTAATACTCTGTAAAGCTTCTCGATCATTCCTTTTGTAATGTAGCGCAAACAATGACTGCTTCTTTCTACAAAGTGATACGACCAAATGGACCTAGTAATGCAGCAGTTTGCCTTGGACACATTGGCTCCTTTTGTGCAGTTCAACTAAAATCAAAGTCGGAATAAAACCGAGCTTTAATTTTGATATCCCTATAAGCAACAATAGGTATAAGGGAAACAATTACTGAGAAATAACGGTTGATGACTTGTACTCCCAAAAGAAAAACATCTACCGATCTACTTATCTTAATGGGAAACAAAGCAGGAGAGTTAGCAATTCACCATCAGTGTGATTCATTCATATTGACTGCGACATTATATTAACAATGCCTTGTTTCAACATGTATAAAGAACGACACAACAGAAAGGTACCATTCCTAAAACAATGCGACTGATTCATTTCAACAAAGACATTATCTTAACAATACCTTGGTTAAACATGTAGAAAGAACTACAAAGCAGGATAATAGCATTCCTAAAACAATGCGACTGATTCACTTTAACAGAGGAAAAAAAGGAATCCATTACTGGAAAATAAAGGAGGATGAAACACGTGGCCACAAAAATGGTAATCCCGCCAATCCCTAACAAGTGTTGCAGTTTTGAACTAAGATTCAGTACTTAATTAATTTTGAGAGTGGCATTGCTTAATTTTACCAGCGGCATTAGATTAACAAAAAACATAAATATTTCCAGGGGAGAGTGGGTGCAACAACAGCATGTGCTTCCATCTACTTATAAAGGGGGTGATGCATAGTTTTGTTGTAATAAAGAAACAAGCATCATGTCTGGGTTGGTAAATTTTTTGCTGACTTAATGGTAAAAGACAGCAGTTCAATAGCTTCAATTCAACATTTATCCAAAATAGTACCAATACAAGTAGCACAACATCTCAAAGCACACTGCAGCATCATGTGGATGAAAGTCGGTACTAACCTCTCTTGACCATGATTTGAAACAGCTCGTGAGGAGGACTTGAAAGAAATCCCAACACATATATGAAATCTTGATCTCCTTTTGTGCAATTCCACCAAAATTAAGCAAAGTCGCCGGTGTGACATTCAAGTTGAACTGCACAAAACACTCTTAAAACATAAGTGTATCGCATAGCGAAGAAAAATGTCGCAATAGCAACAAGTTGAATAGATATCCCTGTTTTAACAGAGGCAAAAAAGGAATCAATTGCTGGCAAATAAAGGAGGATGAAACATGCGACCACAAAAATGGTAATTCTGCCAACCTCTAACAAGTGTTGCAGTTTTGAACTAAGATTCAGTAGTTAATTCTGAGAGTGGCATTGCTTAATTTTACCTGCGGCACTAGATTAACAAAAAGTATAAATGGTTCTAGGGGAGAGTGGGCGCAACAACACCATGTGCTTCCATCTACTTATAAAGGGGGTGATGCAAAGTTTTTTTGTACCAAAGAAACAAGCATCATATCTGGGTTGGAACAATTTTTGCTCACTTAAGTGGTAAAAGACAGCAGTTCAATAGCTTCAATTCAACATTTATCCAAAACAGTACCAATACAAGTAGCACGACATCTCAAAGCACACTGGACCATCATGTGGATGAAAACCGGTACTGACCTTTCTTGATCAAGATTTGGAACAGCTCGAGAGGAGGATTTGAACTAAATCCCAACACATATATGAAAATTTGACCTCCTTTTGTGCGAGTTCCACCAAAATTAAGCAAAGTCGCCGGTGTGACATTCAAGTTGAACTTCACAAAACACTCTTAAAACATAAGTGTTTCGTGTAGCGAAGCAAAATGTCGCAATAGCAACAAGTTGAATAGATATCCCTATTTTAACAGAGGCAAAAAAGGAATCAATTAGTGGCAAATAAAGGAGGATGAAACATGCGGCCACAAAAATGGTAATTCTGCCAATCCCTAACAAATGTTCCAGTTTTGAACTAAGATTCAGTAGTTAATTTTGAGAGTGGCATTGCTTAATTTTACCAGCGGCATTAGATTAACTAAAAGCATAAACAGTTCCAGGGGAGAGTGGGCACAACAGCACCATGTGCTTCCATCTACTTATAAAGGGGTTGATGAAAAGTTTTGTGTAAGAAAGTAACAAGCATCATGTCTGGGTTGGAACAATTTTTGCTCACTTAATGGTAAAAGACAACAGTTCAATAGCTTCAATTCAACATTTGTCCAAAACAGTACCAAAACAAGTAGCACAACATCTCAAAGCACACTGCACCATGTGGATGAGACCAAGATTTGAAACAACTTGCGAGGAAGACTAGAAACAAATCTTGATCTCCATTTGTGCAGTTCCACCAAAATTAAGCAAAGTCGCTGGTGTGACATTCAAGTTGAACTACACAAAACACTCTTAATACATAAGTGTTTCGCGTAGCGAAGCAAAATGTCGCAATAGCAACAAGTTGAATAGATACTTGCCGGTAAAAAATTACTTGCCGGTAAAGGAGGATGAAACAAACAACGACAAAAAGAAGCATCTAACTTATCTTGATGGAAAACAAAGTAGGATAGTAGCATTTCTAAAAAGGTTGCATTGATTCATATTAACAGAGACATTCTCTTAAAACAACATTCGTTAAAAATGCAATTTACTTTTAACAGTGGCATTGCTTCAATTTTCCGGTGGCATTCTTAGATTAACAACAACAAAATAGTTGTATGGGACATGGGACATGGTACATGCCAGCACCATGTGCATGCACACGTATAAATGGGTGATGCAGACTATGTAGCTAAGCAGCATATCTGTGTTGGTCCCATATTTGTTCTCTTTGAACCTTTCTCCTATGTGAGGGCAAAAAATCTAGTCCTGCACAAACTACCCAACCCCTCAGTTTCTTTCCCTTTTCAACAAAGAGATCGGTTCCTTACAGATGTGTGTACTGGGTTACCCCCTTTTTCCCTTTTCGACCAACAAAGCGGCTGGATAGCCAGTCTATACTACTTTCCCTCCCTCCTTTCCTCATTGAACCACGTCCTAGATTCATGCTCCACCCCACCACACCCTTCTTTCCTCTTTGAACCAAGACCTGGATTTGACTACAGAATCAAAAAAGATCCACATGCAGCTAGAGCAATGACGGTTTCAAAGAAACTTATACCTTAGGGTCGTCAGGATGTGGCAAGGCGTGCGGCGTGAGGCCGGATCTGCCCACACTATGTACGGCAGCGAGGAAGAAGGGGTCGGTGGCCCTCCCACACAGGCGCTGGGTGAAAGAGAACAGAGCAACCGGCAGTGGATTGCCTCCCTCATTGAAGGCGATAGAGTGAACACTGCACCTCCTCCCCTTCCTGGTGCGACGGGATCCGGAGGCCTCCTTCACCAGCTGTGAGGGGGGAGAGAGAGAGACAAGAGGACAACGCAGTCTTGTTTAGATCTGGTGAAGAGGGTGAGAGACTGTGAATATAGCAAACCCTAGCAAAGGAACGCTGAGCCTCCAGCGTGTATATATATATATGTAGTGCGGCGAGAGTGTGGAGAGTGCAAACCCTAGCGAACAAGGGCTGAGGCTCCAGCTTATATATATACTATAGTACGGACTGAGTTCTGGTGCCTTAACTGCACCTGCTTTTGGCTATATGATTGGTGGGCCAGGAACATTTTGGGCCCACCTGTCATAAACCCAAAGGCGGGTGCACTAAGTCAATGAAGCTGCGTCCATATAGTACTCGTGTATATAACTAATATAGTGGAGTGATTTTCTTATTCTCTCTATAACAGTCGTTTTAAATTGTGTAAGTACGAAACGAAACTCTTTATTTAACGTACCAGTGAAGAAAACTACTACTTCCGATGAACTAACGATCCATGCGTCCTAGTCGCACTTCTTGTCCTTCAGGCGCGGTACACTACCCTCCCTTAAGTGAACAACCACACATGTGCCAAATTAACGGATACGTGTGAGAGTGTGTACAAATAAAGAATTTTAATTTCAATTATCAGAAAGGTTTGAGAGTATGTACAGTTTGCCCTCTCTAATAATTATGGTTTGTTGTGTTTGGCCTATACTTGGTCAAACTTTACAAAGTTTGACTTCAGTCAAATCTAATATGCGGAGTAAATAAAAATGGAGGGCTACTACGTCCATCCGGGTTTTTAGTCCACACCATTTTTTTAATCAAACTTAATAGTTGGACAAATAAAATTACAGGGGAGCTGGAGACAAAGTTGTGAGAAGGCTTAGAAATCAATACAAAACTTATGCTCTTGGTACCAACGTCGATCCTTCTTCGAGGAAACATTTGGTTCATAGCCAGTTGTGTGATAAAATTGCACCAACATGAAAGACGAGTGCGTCTCCAATGCAACCAGGGTGAACTATTGAAGGATATCATCTTTGTGGGTAACAAGCAAAGAGCACTGATGGAAGACAGCTTGTTTTTCATTGAAAATCGATCAGCTTCACCAGCCGACGCAACCATGAGGCGCAACCATGAGCATCGATAGGTCATCGTGGTGATGCATCATCCATTTGGCATCAAGTTTGGGTGAGGCACCTATGAAGTTCGACAAATCCTCACGGTGGTCTGTTTCTTCTGAGTAATCAAGCTCGAGGAAGGAAGAACCACGTGGCAGAGGACAGTGAGGAGGAACAACAATGGCCATCCAATTTTGTGCAGTTCCACTAAAATTGAGGAAGACATGCCTGGGTATGGAGATACGCATCGCTGTTTGCAAAAATATAAAAAAGGGATATAGTGTTGTTACTTTGTTTTGGCAGTGGTACAAGATTAACAACGACATCTCAATTGTCAATAAGAATTAATGAAAAGTACACCAACAAACAGAAGCATCATGATTATCTTGATGGGAACTAAACCAGGATACCCAAGAAAAAAACATTTCTTCATTTAACCAGTGATAGCAGCAGCAATAGGAGCATATGGACAATGAACGCACAACCACAATGTACTTATTGTCGAAACAACATGTATACCTCCACCCAGGCATAAATCAAGACAACTTTTCGAGTGGCATTTCCTCTATAATAGTAGGTGATGTTGGACCAGCCGACAAACCCTAGCTACTATACATGGGGAGCTGGGGAGTAGTCGCATAGAAGAATACCCGCATTCAGCGACTTGGGGAGCTAGAGCAGTACAAGAAGTTATACCTCAGGTGGGTGAGATGTCGCTTAGGCGGGCGGGCGGGATCTCCCCACATGACGGCAGTGAACGAGGGCGTGGAGGACCTTCATCCGCACCAGCACCAGCTCCGAGAGGATGGTGCACATCGGCTTCCTCCATCGCCGATGGCGACAACGTCAACGCCACCTCCTCACCTCCCGCAGTGGACGGGATTCGGCCGGATCTGTGACCACCGGTGAGGGGAGTGATAGAGTAGACACTGTCATCTTGTTTTGATATGGAGAGGGTGAGAGAGCGAGACGTGAGAAACCCTATCAAACAGGAGGCTATAATGGAGTAAATAAATCGCTCCATAACAGTGGTTTTAAATAGAATACGCGCGTTCCCGGAAAAAAGAAACGAAAACCAGCGGATAATTTTTTAATGTACCAAGAAAGAAAACTCGATCAAAAACACGCCCCCACTTCCAGGTCGCGAGAGTCGTCGCGCGCAACACATAGACATAGACATGCATATCCGTGTTTACGTAAAATTCCATCTCCATCTCCATCTCCAATCATATTTGTCCAACTGGCACATTATTTACGTTGTTAATTATATACGCAACAATATTAACATACAACATCTCTTGTTTGCGGGCGTCCGGACCACTGCCACGCCCACTCCTGACAAACCTAGACCCTCTTCATCACCTGCGCGTGCTTCCCGCCCGAAACGGTCAGTGCCGCATTCATGCCCGGCCAGAGCGGACGCGACCTCTCACTGGCGCCGGTATTGAAGCGATGCGCTAGCCGAGAGAGCATCACCCGTGCCGCTTCCTGGTGCACGCGACTGCTCCGCGTTTAAAGGTCACAATAGCCGTCCACAACCTGCATGTAAAAGTTCTTGGGAGTCCGTGCTACAGCTAGCTGTCCTCCCCCAACTTGTCAATCTCCGGAAAAATGAAAATTTTCCACTCCATTTTCATTCCTACTCCAAGGTTGCCCCGTTACAACATTCCATCAAATACAAAGTAAAACTAACACGCATGCTGATGCATCTCAATGATTCACAGATCATAGCCAATATTTACTTCACAACTAAAGACAAAAGTTGTGAGAGCGTGTATGAAAGAAAAACTACTGATGGGGTCACTATGACTTAAACCCTAAACCCTAAACATGATTTAATTTCCTGGCTAGGTAGAACCTGTCGAAGGAAAGACGGCTGGAACCCTCAGATCATACGATGCTTTTGTGCAGTTCCACTAAAATCGAGATGAGCATCCCTGATGGCAAAGATATTGAAGAAGTGTGATTAGAATAATAGTATTGGCACTAGTTCATTGGACATAAACTCATCACAAGTAGAAGCCGGTAGAAGTAGGGAAAGATCGACATGGAGATGGAGCTACGTGAGGAGCTGCGGCAGTGGAGCAAGCCGGCTCCAAAAGGAAGATGTACTACCTGGGACGTCGGGCTAGAAGGGCAGTTGGGACGCGGCATCGGCCCATACCGCAGTGACCCTCGATTGGGACACACTGACTGTGGGTTTTCTCCCTCGCCAATGTCGACCACGTCTATGCAGAACATTGTTCCCTTCCCCCAGCTGTGGGATCAACCGGATATTTGACCAGCGGTGTGGCCACCATCGTTCTATGCTTGTGAAGAGAGCAAACCAGGCAAGCAGGCTTGTAGCTTAGGCTCCTACTAGTGTATATATAGTGGTTTTCTTTCTCTCTCCAGATCAACTATTTTATATTGCATACGTGTCATTGAAGAATGAAATGATGGTTGCTTCTTCCGACAAACTTACTGTGTGATTTGACTGCTCCTTAGTGGCCCCTACCCATACCCCTCCTATGTGTATGACCGTTCTTGAGTCTCACTTGTACTTATCTCTATTTTCTTGCATGACACCTAGACAGGATGCGAATTGAGGAATTTTGTTACTGCACGTTGTTATGTAGTGGTACTGTACTACTAGTCCCTACTCCCTCCTTCCGGTTCACTACTAGTACTCCCTCCGTCCTGGCTTATTGGTCCCCTTTGTACTCAATTCATGGGTTCATTTTCCTCAAGAAAACTGTCTTTACCAACGTATTAATATCGGGAATGCATGCGTGAAGAACGAATGATTAAACCTTGCATGCAACATTTTGACAAAGCATTGACTTATGAAGATGTGAATGTAAGGGACTACAACCTCGTGCATGCATGCAACAGTCACACGTACACATGGACACAAAAACATGTGTGATGCCCTAATGCATGCATGTCCGAGCACACGATGGAACACACACGGTCACGCTCAAGTGCTCAACCTACACGTGCATGCACACACATACTCAGCCAGGGCGAGCTAGTGACCGTATAAACACCGAAAAATGTATATATTGAGCGCAATGAGCGTATTATGAACTCCATTGACCGTATTTTTTACAAATATACAGTGACAGACAGTGTATTTATCTCGTTTGAAATTAAGCCATATTAACCTAAGAGGAGGCAGCATGGACTAGCATTACTTTGTTGTGTCCCGTCAACTTGCTGAACGAGGAGAAGCTTGCAGGACGGGAGAAGCTTGCGCGCGGTGGCTTGCAGGACAAGGAGAAACTTTTGACTAATGCAAGCTCTCCCTCGCTTAGCGGTGGACATGCAACAGTTAATTCGGTGTCAAATTGCTAGAAGCATACACTATACTTGTACTATTATTGTTCAACTTCCCAAAGAGGCGAACAGCCAAGTGCAAAGTTTACTAGTACTAGTACTACTACTATAGTCTATAGAGGTATGTACTATACTACTAGGAACTGGATGGAGGAGCGTCTGCACCCTTATTATATTTTAAAAATGTGATAGAGCAATCTTCAACACATTTGGTTCTCTTCGAGGGTTCTCGCATGTGATAATGGAAGTTGATTGCATGGAACACTCGCCACATTTCTCGCTTAATTCTGGCTCATATCCTATTACAAATAGGAGCGCTCAGTAATATTTCCTCTTTTTTTGTTATTCAGCAAAAAAGATTAAGCCATATTAACCGGAAAGGAGGGAGTATGGACTAGCACTACTTTTTGTTGTGTCCCGTCAACTCGCGGAATGAGGATAAGCTTGCAGGAGAAGGTGAAGCTCGCTTACGCCTTTTGACTAATGCAACCTACCCTCGCCCAGGCGGTGGACATGCATCAGTTCATTCGGTGTCAGATTGCCAGAGGCATACACTGTAGTACCCAACATGCGGAGTACCATCATTGTTCGACTTCACGAAGAGGCGAAGAGCCAAGTGCAAGGTTTTGTAGTATGAGTAGTACTACTACTAGAACAACATGGTGGAGCGTCTGTACTCTTATTCGAGAGAAGGGCGGAAAATGGCAGCCCAATAGTATAGTATTAAAAAACATCGAACATGTAATGATAATATCGGTCAACCATGGTCGAATATATCTTGGCCTTCATGCAAGCCCGTCGGTGTGTTCTCGCTCCTCGTCTCTATCAAGGAACGGCGGGTTGGCCATTTTGCCGTCAATTGAGATCGGTTTGCTCACACTCCGGTCCCACATGTCAGTGATATGCTAAGAGGAGGTGTGTTGGCCGACTGGACATACGCGTACTTGGTTTTTGCACCTTCATACTACTCCTCCCTCCGTCACAGTTTACAGGGCACGCTTCATTATGATGCATTTCTCTCAATGCATTTCCACCACCAGAGACTTTAGACGCATTTGGTTTAATGCTCAATTAATTAGGGCGTGGTAACCGTAATCAAGTCCACAATTTTCTCTCAATGTACTACGGACTGGAGTAAGTGCATGCATGTGTGTACCCGGGGTGGAAGCACTGCATGCATGTGTGTACGCATTATTTCCTCTAGTAATTGACGCCGTGCTATAACTACCAATGCTATTTTTCAGGCTGATCGCTAGTCGCCTTGGTCCCAAAGATTTTTTTTGAAGCGCGCTCTATAAACAGTGACAGATGGAGTAGTATGAGAGGATTCAAAGAAGATCGTATTGATGGTTGCTTCTTCTGAGCAACTTATAGTGGGAAAGGTGGGGCTTATGATTTGACTTCTCATTACTCACTATTAATGTGGCGCAACGACCGGGCTGAGTCTCCCATGCGGTTGTGCACTACTCCCTCGGTTCTTAAATATACCCCGGAGCATTTGTCTTTCTAGAGATTTCAACGAGTGACTACATACGAAGCAAAATGAGTGAATCTACACTCTAAAATATGCCCATTTGAAATTTGTAAAAAGACAAACATTTAGGAATGAAGGAGTATAATTTTGTGCATGGCACATCGACCCAAATGCTAAAGAGGCTTCTGGCAATGCTATCAAGCTTCCAGCATTTGTTTACATAATTGACATGCTACACAAATAATATTCCAGCGACATGAAATTCTACAATGCTCTGAGATTTCAGCTTTTGTTTCGTGTGTCTTGCCATCGATGCTCTTTCGGAAACAATAAAAAACTAATACTGGAGATCAGAGCTAATATTTACATCACAACTGAAGACAAGGTTGTGAGAAGGTGTTAAATTAAAATTGATCCATGCTTTCATTGGCAGCAACGTCCCCCCAGCTCTGTCTAAATCAACAAGGCATGTTGGGAAAAAAGTAGTTGTCTGGAGCATGCAACATTCTGATCATTTTGTGCAGTTCCACTAAAATAGAGCTGAGCGTCCCTGTTCCAAAGATATTAAGTGTGATTACGATAATAGAGGACTGCTGATGAAACAATAAACACACAAATAGAAGCCGGTCACCTTTGCAGTCTCTCTTAAGACTAACTAGTTGGAGAAGATTAGGCTCGGAGTTGGATGAGGAGGATAGAGCAAAACCAATCTCCCATTGTGCAGTCGCACTGAAATGTAGAGACGTTGCCCATGTGACATTTTAGTACAACTGCACAAAACACTCTTAAGAAAAAAGTGATTTGTGCAGTTCACCAAAAGGTCGCAATAGCAACGGGGTGAAATGAATAGCCCTGTTTGCAAAAAAAGAGGTAGAAAGGAAACAATTACTCGCCAATAACAGTTGATGACACATGCGATGACAAAAAAGAAGCATATTCCTTGTCCTAAGGGAGGATAACAACACGGTTGTGTTTGTCTGAAACGGTGTGACGACGAGATTGCAATATGGAAAGTATGTCGGATGAGCTATGTTTTGGGCAAAGAACTATGGAAGATCCACGTGCAAGATTTTCCATATGCAGCAATGTGGGAAGACGGGCAGTGGAGCAAGGCCGAAGGGGATACCTGGAGGTCGTCGGGATGTAACTAGGTGAGTGGTGGCGGGCGGAATCTGCCCATACTACGGCAGCGAGCAGGTGGCGTAGGCCCTACCGCGTCGGAGCTTGGTCAGAGAGAACGGTGTGTACCACAGATCTGGACATGCTGCCTCGGCGCCGTCGAACAGAGAAACGATGCACATCCTCCCTTTCTTCCGGCGGACGGGATGCGGCCAGATCAGTGGCGAGAGGCACCGCAGCCTTGTGTGAGATACTATGAAGAGAGACAAACCCAGGCAGGCAGGCTCCATTGTATATTGTGGAGCGGACTACCTTTTTCTCCCTAAAAATCGTTTTATATTCTACATGCCATTGAGCGATATAACTTTATTTAAAAATACCGCGCCAACGCATCAAGTCGAAATTTGTTTTGTGCACACGTGGTACACGACCTCCGTAGGTAAACAACCACTACACGCATTCAAATTAGCATGTGGGTTGCCATTTTGTACATGAATGTGCTCCACCGTGTACCCGCGCGGGTGTGGCTGGGCACGAAGCGTGAGTATGTGCACCTATTCTCTTCTTGTGTACCTACCCCACCTACGTGGGGTTGTGTGAGAGAGATACAAATGTAGAGAGATATAGTGTGTGGGTTTGTGAGTGTTTTTTTGGGGGGGGGGGGTCAATCAAAAAATGTAACATATGCAATGTGTGTGAAATAGAGTGTTGGATATATCATATATATGGAGGGGGCGATCTACGAGAAGAGAGTGGAGGTATCATCGGCTTGAGGTATCCATAGAATGGAAGAGAGGGATGATGTGTGTGTGTGTGTGCACACGCGATCAATAAAGAGTGACATCGAATTTGTGTGTGCCCACGTCAAATATATAGAGTGGCTGGCCTACTGGAATGTGAGAGGGGACATGTGCATTTTGTCTCTGTGGCATGGATACCTACAGTGCTCAACTATTGGTGTGTAGTGGGGGAAGGCCTAATTAACTATAGAGGTACAATGGATGGTATATGTGTGGAGGAGGAGAGAGGCCTACCTCATGTATTAAGGAAGATCGATCTACCTCATGTATTAAGGGAGATCGATCGGCATCCATGCATATGTGTAGGAGAGGAATAAGGTTTGGAGAGAGACAAAGCTAGAGTGTTGGAGGGGGTGGTATTGGAGTTGCTTCTAACAAATGGTGAGAGAGGCTTGCTAGACAAACAGAGGGCACGCCTGCAATATCAATAAGAGAGGGGGTGGCTGCCTATCTATGCACGTGCGTGTGAGAGATGGGTCAGGAGGCATGCACGAATGATGATGGGGGACGATATGGCTATGGTAAGCAGAGTAACTACATAGGAAGATCAATCGTCCTTTTTCAGAGAAAGGAGAGATATAACTTGTGAGGTACGTCGATCGATGGGTCGGGGGGGGGTAGTTAAAGTTGACCTAGGTATATGTTGGGAGATCGATCAGTATACATGCAATGTATGTGTTAGAAGCAAATAAGGCATGGGGAGAAATATATAGAGAGAGAGGGATGCATCTAGGAGGTGGTGCAAGAGGCATACTATATTGAGGGGGAAGGAGTGTGCGAGCACGAGATCGATGAAAAGAGTGGTGGGAGTGAGGCATGGACGATGATAAGAGAAGAGGGGAAGCTTGTGTTTTTGCTAGGCACACCTGGCTAGAGAGGCATATCGATCGATGTGTGCCGTAAAGAAAGAGTTGGGGGGCCTACACACACCATGGGTGAACGAACTAAAGTGGAAAGATGAATTTGCGCGATGGAGCTAGAGAATGCTGAGGGAGGGTGAGAGGGATGCGGGCGTGTGCATGCACGAGAGAAAGTTAGCGCTAGCTACAAAGATAAGAGGATTGTGTGGGTGTAAAAGACAAATAGAGATCATAATTCATTAGAAAAAGCGAATTCAGATATTTGAAGAATTTATTGTAGTGTTTTAAACCGACGCATGTGTGAATATATATAACGGTGATACACATGGTGTGGTGTGAACATGTTATACTACATATAGTATGTTTTATCTCTACTCTTGTAAAAAAACGGAGTTGTTGATGATGGTGTGCCTGCCATCCTGCAATATAGGTCGTCCGATTTATATCTGACGGATAGGAAGGAAACTATGGCAATTTTGAAAAAAGATACCCACACCCCTCTCCATATTTGCAAGTTAGGCCTCCCCTTGATCATGTTGATGTTCTATGGAACACATGGGCATCTTGCTAGTACTACATATAATATATAGAACATTGATTATAATTTGGGCTAATGTGTGGCTTTTCCAGCTGAGGGCTAAATACTTGTCATAACGTAGGGGCGGGACACTATACTTTGTGTGATTAACACGGTGTACTTATGGAACATGGTTTAGATTATGAATATATAGTTAGTACATCAAATGTAATATTATTTGGAATCAACATCAAGTGTATTCAAAAAATAGAATTCGGGTTCATATAGTACACATAGTTCATATCTATCTCAATAGTAATCATGTGGTGTGTTATTAAGGTAATACACGAATGATGGTTGAAGTTGGCAACAATCATGATTGTAGATTCTTATTGAAATAGAGAAACGAATTTCAAATTTAGTTCGAATTGCAGAGGTAGTATAGACATTTGGAATGCACTAAAATGTTGGTATGAGTAGGTTACATGCATTATACAGCCAGCGAAAAAATTTAATTGGACATAACATGGATTCATACTCCCTCCTTCCATCTATATAGGGCGTAATGCGTTTTTACGACCGCCTTTGACATTGACAAGGTAATAGTACATGACATGCACAATGTGAAAATTATATCATTGAAAGCTCTTTTCACACACGAATTTAATGGTGTGCTTTGTGTAAGTTGCATGTCATATATTATTGCTCTAATATTTGGTCAAAGTTAGCATCGAAAACGCATTAGGCCCTATATAGATGGAAGGAGGGAGTAGCTTTGAATAGCATTTGTATAGTAAAACGGGGCAAGAGTCTCTCTTTGTGTGGTGTGAATAGTTTTATTTTTTTTCATTTTTTTTGGTTGAGGGAAGTGCGAATTGATTTGGTACGTACAAGTACAATATTACACGTTAGGCTTGTCCCTAAAATTCAACCGGCGCCTTGTTACATTCCGAAAATTCAGATATCGTGCTCCCAAAACTGGCGCCTTCACAACCCGTGCCTTGCTATCCCAAAATTACAACGCGCGCGAAAACTCCCTCCAGCTGCCAAATCCCGACACGTGAAATCCCCCTTCTAACCCTGAGCCAAAAGGGCCGCTAGTTCAAATTGGTGGGGGTACTTTTGTAACACACCCTACATTTTGGACAAGCGCATCCCTAAGTCATGGTTCACCCCCTCCCATCGCCTCCTTTTCACCATTCGAAATCCTAGGCCGCCATAACCTCTCCGCTCCAGCCACGAAACTGCACCCTCCTCCGTCCGCCACCTCATCGCTGCCCAGCCGGAGCCTCTTCCCCGATGACGTCGTCCACAACAGCTCGACGTCCCTCGTCCACCTCCCCGGATGAGGATCCGTCGTCCATCTCGTCGTCCCTCCGGTTCAGCCGCCCCGTCCTCCACCTCCAAGGAGCTTCTCCGACGATCGCCTCGCCTATCGCGACTGCTCCATCCCCACAACACCGCCTTAACCTGCTACACCAGAACCACAGCGTCCTCACTGACTCCTCGGACGAAGCCGAGGCCTACTCGGCGCCACCAAAGAGGTTGTACACTCATCACATCCCACATTCTCCTTAACTCGACCTCCCAGCACCGACGGTGCTCTATCCCGCACCCTCATGGAGCGGCTACCTTGAAGCCGGCGCTGCGGGCGACATCTCCATGGCGGCTCTCCCCCAGTGTGAGGCCCCTTCAACAGCGGCGTCCATACCAGCCGAATCTGCTGCTACTGCTCCGGCTCCCGCTCACGTTGCTGCAGCTGCTCCAGTTCTCGCTCACTCGCTCACTCACGCAGTAGCTGCTGCTCCGGCTCTCGCTCGCTCGTTTATGCTGCTACTACTGCTCTCCCCCTCGCTCATGATGCTACTCTACTCTGATTTAGCTACACTTCAGTCGACTGAATCGACTTTTGGGTCAGTCGATTTTCGGGGGGGGGGGCTCGCTGGAGTTAAGGAAGAACCACCCGCAGTCGGGATGGGAGCTCGCCGGAGAGGTACCCCACTATCTATCTTAGGGTTCAGGGTGGGTGACGGGGGCCTAGAGGGCTGGCCGGGGCGGCGGGGTGGTGGCGGACCGGTGGTGGGGAGTTATTTTGGGGCGGCGAGGCGGCGCTGGGGCCGGCGGTTCAACCGGTGGTGGTTGGTGGCTCATGGGGGTGCAGGTTGAAGATGAACTGCATGCCCTCCCTAAACTACATGTCAAGTGCCTCTCTGCTACCATTGCGTTCAGTTTCGATAGTAACATTCACATTCCATGGTAAATTTCAGTTTTGAGAGTTAAGTTCGGAGTCAAAAGTTTTTACCTCATCTGTTGTAGTCAAGTGGTTTTTGGTGATGTAAATTTTACATCTATTTTACATCATCTATTGGAGATGCTATTAGAATCCCACTTGAGATTAACGATGTCTGTCTTGTGCTGCTTCAACCTTGACGTCTTACGGCTCACCGAAGCTTCTCCAACGACAGAATGATCCATCATAGTAGAGCAGTGCCCTGAACACTATCTACAGATTCCTCAGATCTTCCTCCACACCTCCGACAGCCAGCTTTGCCTCAACTGCTTCAGCGACCAACCCAATAATGCCAAGGTCGACACGGCTACGGCAAAGAGGTTGTACACTTGTTGCATCACTTATTACTATACATTCATGTCTATCCATTAGGGCTATTTTGGTTCAACGGAAATACATAGCAATAGGGAATTATCCTATGGCACTCTATTATTCAATTATTCATGCATTTTGTTGAAAGGAATGGAGAAAAACATCCACCTGAACCTACTTTTCAAAATCATATGCATGAAAACAAGACCAAGTGCATTAGTGGCAGAATAACATTCTAACTGTACATGCTTTCATATGGTTTCACTTTATTTTGGCCATGTTTCTTTGCATTCCTCCGCTCTTCCAATTCCTGTGAACCTAAGACCCAAGTTGACAGGAATCCTGTGTTTACAAATGCTTTGTTTACCATGTGCATTCCTATCCTATTCCTGTGTTTTTCCTATCCCTGTGTTTTTAGAATCATGCAAGCCAAATGAGCCCTCACAGAATTACTTCAGTTACAGGTAGGTGTCGAAGGGAACTTTGTGTGGTTTGTCCTGCTCCTGTCGCGGCGTCGTCCACCTCACCTGAGCTGTTCCATCGACAGAAGCATCCACCAAATCAGACATCATGACTCCTGACCGTCTTTCGCCGCCTCAGATCTCCTTCCCTGCTGCCGGAACCCACCGCAATGGCATCACCATCATCGACTTAGCAGATGAACCTGAGGCGTACACGGGTCCACAAGAGAGGTCGCACTCTTTTGTTTCTACTTATGTTATGCATTGCTTAAAATTACCCGCTACTTTATCGTCATGTTCACCTCTTGGACTCCAAGTTAGGTCCAAATTAATGTTCAAACTTGAGTTCTAAATTAGTTGTGGGGCACATATTGAGGCAGCAATGAATAGTATCTCTGTCTAATATCTGGTTCACCTAGGGTATGCCTATGTAGTTCATCTTGGGTGGGAAACAACTAGTAAAGAAATCATCATCTGTCTTTTTATTAAATTAAAGCAATCCTTAGCCTGCTATCATTATTTTTTGATCCATCCACTGGTTGTTATCGTCACTCTAAATTCCTGCATGCTCTCCTTACATAATCTCACCATATTTTTTCGTATGCATGTTAGACATTGTAGAAAGTGATGTTGAACATTGCACGGAAATACAACATCATGCAGACATCGCTCCACGGTGGGTTCAATGGCAACCCCCCCCCCTCTCCAGATTGTAATCCAGAGGAAGATATCTGTTCTGAGGTGGATTCAGACACAGCTGACCACTCCTATTTACCCCCCCCAAGGTGTTTGCTCTACCTTGGCATGATAATGTTAGTCATATCATGCATATGTTGCCTTGCGGTTCCTACTTTTGACATCATATATGTCATCTGCTTAGTTTAGACATGTTCTCTAATGCTGCCTGTTTAGTTTCTATATCATATATGGGAATTATGCAGTCTCATGTCTTTTAGCCAACCATAATATATGTGAAATGTACAATGTCATCCTGTTTAACCAGGCATCATATATTCGAATGATATCTTGCCCATCCTTTTCTTCATTACATTTCCATTTGTCAACAATGTTTGTACATTAAACAACTCTTCCTGTGAATCAGCCATTTGGGTGGGAGATGGAAAATTCTGGAGTGAAAACAAGGCCTTCAGAGCAGACAGTGCTACCTGTCGAAGCAGATCTCTTGTTAGGTCCCGATAGCTCCTTAGAGATGGATTCAGAGACAGATGACCTGTCCTATTCCCCCACCGAGGTGTATGCTCTCACTTGGCATGGTTATACTGCTCATATCATGCATATGGTGTCTTGCATTGCATAGTTTAGACATCATATACACAATATTCAACACCATATTGTTAGTTTAGACATCATATCGAATGCCCTCTGTTTAGCATATAAGTCACATATGTGAATTAAATCATGCGATCCTGATTACTTAGATAGCATGTAGATGAATTATGTCATGCGATCATGTTTAGTTATTCATCATATCTTTGAATTATGTTATGCTATGCTATCCAGTTTATATAGACATCATATATGTGAAATTATGTCATGCTATCCGTTTTAGTTAAACAATATACATGTCAACTATTTCATGCCCTCTTTTTTCCACACTATCTATTGCATCTGTCTCTCATACAATGTGTGTACATTCAACTATGTTTCCTGTTTATCAGCCATTTGAATTGGAGCGGGTGATGCCAGTATCTAGCGGAGTAAAAACACGGTCTTCAAATAAAACAATGCTACCTCTTGGTGGAGATAGCACCCCGGTTGTACATGCACGAGAATCAGCCCTACCGCACATAACCAAAACTCTCGCAGATTCTACCCCTACTGCGATGGACAGAGAACCAACTTCACCCAATCTAACCCCAACCCTAGAAGATAGTAACCGAGTTCCTATTGATACAGCACCATCTCCGCCACAGAGCTCCCAAACAAGAGCAGTTAGTAAGGCAGCTCCAGTGCCCAAAGGGTCAGTACTACCACGGCGAACCCCAACTCCACCAGTTAGTACGCCTATTCCTGTGGAGCACTACAAAAAAACACTTTCGTGATGATACGTGTTTGTCACAGTAGGTCACGTTTTTGTCATGCATGTACATCCATGACGATTTTACGACAGAATCAAGATAGTCATACCTGTGCTGTCGTAAAAGTGTTCCATGACATTACCAAAATTATCATCACGGAAGTGTCCACTTCCATGACGATAAATCGCGCATCGCAGAAGTGCTTTCATCAAGGGTGACCGACACGTGGCATCCACCGTAAAGGAACGCCGTTAAGCTATTGGGTCGGGTTTTGGATCCGATAACCCGTTAACAGCCCCGACCAATGGGGATTTTCCACGTGTAAAATCATCATTGGCTGGAGGAAACACGTGTCGGCTCACCGTTGGGACAGATGTCATCCACTCACTGGACCGAAGGCGCCTATGATACGGCGACATGTTGCACGGCCCAACAGAGGCCCATTCCTGTGAAAAGGCCGGCCCATTTGACTTGGTCAAAAGGTGGCGAGCCGGCACACGGAAAGCCTGTTAACGGCATGTTAGCATATAGCCCATTTACAGCCCGATAACCCACGGCCCATTACGCCCTATCCGAATTAGGCCTAGTAGCGTCATTTGGGCCGTCCAATATGATTCCAGCCCATTTTAACTTCCAGCCCATGTGTGGCCCATGACTTCTTTCGGCCCATATGAGGCCCTTTGTAACTCTTGGCCCATTAACGGCCCGTGGTGAAACTGGCCCGTAATGAACAGTGTATCACTTTATACCCATTAACGGCCTGTTATTCTATTGGGCCATTTCCAGCCCAAGTTATCTTTCGGCCTTCTCAGGGCCCATTGATTCTTGGGCTCATTTGCAGCATTCGGTTACATACGGCCCGTTACTGTCATTTTCTGCTTGTGGGCCAAATTCAGCCCGTCGTTACAGTCAGCCCGTTTGCAGACCATCAATATGTTGGGCCGTTTTCATGTCAAAAAAACCCGTTGGGCTGTTTTCATAGAGTTATCAAATATGGTCTATTAACGGTCTGTTATGGTCCACGAATTGTACGGCCCATGATTGGCGAAATGATGATACGCCCCATAGAAGGCCCATGGATCTACAGCCCGTATGAGGCTCATGGATCTACGGCCTGTAGAAGGCCCATGGGTCATACGGCCCATAGAAGGCCCATGGACCCTACGACCCGTAGAAGGCCCATGGACCCTAAGGCCCGTATAGAAGGCCAATGGATCCTACGGCCCGTATAGAAGGCCAATGGATCCTATGGCCGGAAGAAGGCCCATGGATCATATGGCCTGCAGGACGCCCATGGTTACAACCATCCGTGTGTTGCCATGATTATTTTGGCCTAGTTACCAACAACAGGCTATTATGGCCACTAGAAAAACACAGAAAAAGAACTGCAGTGACTACAAGCAAACAACTAAACCAGACAATAAGGAAATAAATAAGCAAGCAATTAACGCTAGCCTATTTGTGACGCCCCCGATTCAATACACTAATCATACACGCAAACGTGTACGATCAAGATCAGTGACTCACGGGAAGATATCACAACACAACTCTACAAATAAAATAAGTCATACAAGCATCATAATACAAGCCAGGGGCCTCGAGGGCTCGAATACAAGTGCTCGATCATAGATGAGTCAGCGGAAGCAACAATATCTGAGTATAGACATAAGTTAAACAAGTTTGCCTTAAGAAGGCTAGCACAAACTGGGATACAGATCGAAAGAGGCGCATGCCTCCTACCTGGGATCCTCCTAAACTACTCATGGTCGTCGTCAGCAGCCTGCACGTAGTAGTAGGCACCTCCAGTGTAGTAGGAATCATCGTCGACGGTGGCGTCTGGCTCCAAGGCTCCAGCATCTGGTTGCGGCAACCAGGTAGAAGGGAAAGGGGAAAAGAGGGAGAAAAGCAACCGTGAGTACTCATCCAAAGTACTCGCAAGCAAGGAGCTACACTACATATGCATGGGTATATGTGTAAAGGGCCATATCGGTGGACTGAACTGCAGAATGCCAGAATAAAAGGGGGATAGCTAATCCTGTCGAAGACTACGCTTCTGGCAGCCTCCGTCTTGCAGCATGTAGAAGAGAGTAGATTGAAGTCCTCCAAGTAGCATCTCCAAGTAGCATCTCCAAGTAGCATCTCCAAGTAGCATCTCCAGTCGCATCTCCAGTCGCATCACATAGCATAATCCTACCCGGCGATCCTCTCCTCGTCGCCCTGTAGAAAAGCGATCACCGGGTTGTCTGTGGAACTTGGAAGGGTGTGTTTTATTAAGTATCTGGTTCTAGTTGTCATAAGGTCAAGGTACAACTCCAAGTCGTCCTGTTACCGAAGATCACGGCTATTCGAATAGATTAACTTCCCTGCAGGGGTGCACCAACTTACCCAACACACTTGATCCCATTTGGCCGGACACACTTTCCTGGGTCATGCCCGGCCGCGGAAGATCAACACGTCGCAGCCCCACCTAGGCTCAACAGAGAGGCCAACATGCCGGTCTAAACCTAAGCGCGCAGGGGTCTGGGCCCATTGCCCTGAGCACACCTGCATGTTGCGTACGCGGCCAGAAGCAGACCTAGCCTAGTGGCGTTCCAGTCCAATCCGGCGCGCGCCGCTCAGTCGCTAGCGTCACGAAGTGCTTCGGCTGATACCACGACGCCGGGATACCCATAACTACTCCCACGTAGATGGCTAGTGCGTATAGGCTCGTAGCCAACTCAGATCAAATACCAAGATCTCGTTAAGCGTGTTAAGTATCCGCGAACGCCGAACAGGGCCAGGCCCACCTCTCTCCTAGGCGGTCTCAACCTGCCCTGCCGCTCCGCCTCAAAGATCCACTGGCGGGTGCTCCACCAGCCGACCCGACTTTAGTCTCCACATGTATCATGTATAAAGTATATAGTATATACCCGTGATCACCTCCCGAGTGATCACGGCCCGATAGTATAGCACGGCAGACAGACAAGAATGTAGGGCCACAGATGAAAATACTAGCATCCTATACTAAGCATATAGGATTGCAGGTAACAGTAACAACAGTAGTAACAAGGACAGGCTATGCATCAGGACAGGTATAATCAAAAAGCAGTAACATGCTACACTACTCTAATGCAAGCAGTATAGAGTAGAATAGGCGATATCTGGTGATCAAGGGGGGGGCTTGCCTGGTTGCTCTGGCAAGAGAGAGGAGTCGTCAACTCCGTATTCGAACTGGGCAGCAGCAGCGTCGGTCCCGTAGTCTACCGGAGAGAAGAGGGGGAAGAAACAATGAATACCATGTAAACAGATGCATATCGATGCATGACAAGACAAGTAACGATGCTAGGCGTGCCCTAGCGTGGTATGAGGTGGTACCGGTTAAGGGGGGAAACATCCGGGAAAATATCCCTGGTGTTTCGTGTTTCCGGGCAGAGGAGCCGGAGGGGGAAAGTTGCGAGTTCGATAGGTTAGGGGTGTGTGGCGGACGAACAGGTTGCGTATCCGGAATCGTCTCGTCGTTTTGAGCAACTTTCATGTTGAAAATATTTTAATCCGAGTTACGCATTAAAAGATATGATTTTCTAAAGATTTTATTAATTTCTAGAATTTAGTTAATTATTTAGCTAATTCGGAAAACAGATTAATGACATCAGCATGATGTCATGCTGACATCAGCAGTCAACAGAGTTGACTTGGTCAACCTGACAGGTGGGTCCAGTGGGACCTACCTGTCATACACTGTTTAGGTTAATTACAGATTAGTTAATTTAATTAGTGATTAGGTTAATCTAATCAAGATTAATTAACTTAATTAATTAATTAATTAATTTTATTAAATCATTTTTATTTTAACTATTGTTTTATTTATTTTTATATACTTTTTTTAACGTTCTGGGGGCGGGCCCCGTTTGTCATAGGGCCCTGGGGGCTAACGGGCGTGCGGTTGCCACGGGTGCGGGCGCTGGGCATCGGCGCCCGACTGGGCGAGCGCCCAGATCGACAGGCGGGGGGGCCAGCCACGGGCATGGCGAGGCCAGTGGCCGGCCGGCATGGGGGAAATGGAGTGCGGGGCCGGCAACGAGCAGGCCCGCGGGCGGCAGGGGAGCCGGGGCACGGTGGCGCACCAGCAACAATGGGACGACGCAGCGACAACGACAACGCAACGGCAGGAGCAGCAGTAGCTAAGCATGAGCAACAGTAACAGGAAGTAAGAGCAGCAGCGGCATCGTGGGGGGATATGCGAGGTGCTCACATCGAGCAGTAGAGGAGCTTTGGGAGGCCGGAACGGGTCGTGGTGGTCGTGGCCGGCGGCCTGCCGGCGTTGGAGGGCGTCGGAGCGGGGCGACTCGCTGGGAGCGGCTGCGGCCGGGTTGGGTGCACGCCGGCGGGACCCTGCCGGCATGGTCCGGCGATGAGGTAGACTCGGCAAGGGGCGCCAGCCTGGTGGCAGGGACGGGAGGCGCCCGCCGAGGTGGGCAGTGGGGCGCTACCCCGATCCAGTCGATGGAGGTGAGAGGAGGGGCGCGGAGGAGTCTGGGAGGGGCGGCGGCCTTAGCGGAGCGGCGGCGAGGGGGCGCCGTTGCGCCCCGATCCGGATCGGGAGGGAGCGAGAGGAGCGAGGCGTGAGAGGAGAGTGGAGGGGTTGATCCCGATCCAGGGGGAATCGGGGGAGGAGGCGAGGGCGAGTGGTGGTGGATCAGGCTAGGGTTTTCCGGTTGCGAGGGGATAAGGGAGTGAGTGGGGGGGGGCGGGCCAAGTGGGCCGGCTGGGCGGCCTGGCTAGCCCCGTGGCCAGCTGGGCCGAGGCCCAACGAGGGGTGGGGCTTTTATTTTTCTTTTGTTGTTGTTTTCTCATTTTCTTTCTGTTTCATTTTAGTTGCACTATATTTTTGGTTTAGTAAATTATGAAAATAGCTCCAAAAATAGTGTGTCAAATTAATCCACTGTTCTAAGAAGTTTTACCTCAGAATAAAAATAGTTTAGTATTTGGTAAAATATATTAGGAGTATAACTAATTGTTTTGATGTTGTTTTAATCACTTTAGGGTATTTAAATATTTTATAAAGATGTTGTTACTCCACCAATAATATCCATGATTTATTTGCCACATTAAGAACATTTTAGTTTTGACTTTTGAAAACTTTAATTGTTTGACTCGATTTTAAATTTGAATTCGAACCGTTTTTGAACCATCGCGAGATTAGTAACAGTAACCGAGGTGATGTGGCATCATTAGTGTGGAATTACTGTAGCCTAATTATCCGGGCGTCACACTATTACCCCTATTACACATATTACATCCACTGGGCATCAAAGTTCACCACCAGTGCAAATATAGGGAACAAAGCAGCATATTACATACACTGGCCGTCAAAATTGGCCACCAGTGCAAATAAACGCGGCAGCAAAACAAGAGCATAACTGAAACAACTTCAGAAGAGCTCAAGAAATGTTATCCTGGGTTTCCACATGGCAATAAGCTTAGCAAGCTAATTAGCTTTGTCCTGTTTGGCGCTAAAATCCTCCAACGCTTGTTGTTGCACCAGAAAGTATGCATCTGAATGCTCCAGGGACTTCTGCAGTCCTTCCGCTTCTTGTCGCAACACAGCTGATCGATGTCTTTCAGCTTGTAGTTGAGACTCAAGAAACCGAACTGATTCAGACAGTGAGTTTGAATAGCTTGTGCAAGCGGTAGTGGCCAGTAACTCGAACACTAAACCAAGACAGGACTTTGGGGTTGTCTTGCTGTCTTCAAGATAGTCTTCCTTAGCTGTTTTATCAGCTTTGTTGGAGACCAACATGGATGTGTCACTATCCTGAACCTTATCTGCATTACTTCCTTTACCATTGCTTAATAAGGCACTCTTCCCCAATATTCTGTCAGCATTCTAAAAGAAGAAACAAGCAGACACATAACAAGTTTAGCATGTACTAGTATATGAAACTCATTTCGGTGAACCAGTTCATTAGTAAGGTGGACAGGATTAAACTACCAAGTCTTCTATTGCCAAGTACTAGTACATAATAAAAGCATCAAACAAACATATATCTATGTCCTATGGTCACTACATTGTCTTGCCAAATCAAAATAGAGACACGGTTCAAATCATATCAGTTCAAGACAAAGCAGCAGTGAAAGAATACAAAGCATGGGAAACTACACGGCACAACAAGATTTCAGATGGGTACCACGGGTCTACATGTACAACAACACTATTGGCTCTGTTGTGATGCTAGTAATGTGCATGATATGAAAGTTAACTGTATACACAATTGAAATTGAAATCAAAAGAGCTATTGATAAGAGCAAAAAAATTTAAAAAACATGCATGAACATACCTGCTATGCCATTGGAGTTTGTATCAGTAAATACAGTGATACAAGAGCCAAGCAATCATAGTTAAAAAAAGGCGCGCCTAAGCAAGCGCTTAAGCGCGCCTAGGCTCTAGGCGTTGGCAAAACGCATTGCGCATAACTACGCTTAATTTGTGCATAACTGCGCATACGCATGCGCTTTGGTCAGTAAAGCGCAAGGCGGTGGCAAAACGCACAATTAACGCCTAGAGCTTTTTTGAACTATGATAGCAATGGAATCTTAAATTAGAACAGTTGTTCTTCAGGTTTAGGCACTTGTTCTACATGAACCGAGTACAGTAAGACGCAAGAATATAATACTTAAAAATAGAAAATGAGCTCATAGACCTTACCCCATTCTTGGTTCGGGACCAGTACAAAACAAGGCGTTCCCAGTCATCGTCCAGTAAATGTGTCTCAGGAGAACATAAGGGAATTTGATGAGTTTCTTTGCCAGTGAAGTACGTTTTCTTCATGTAATTTTGATACTGCCACCAAGCTTTCTTGAAAATAGCAGAGGTATTAGCACAGGTTACCTCATCCTGAGTTTCCAAATCGGTCCTTCTCTATAGAGAAAAATGGGAAAAATTGTTGTATTATAACCATCATGGAGGTAGGATGTATGTGACGAATTAAAGTAATTGCCGTGAATAACATTACTTACACATAACTCCTGGACAAACACCTACAACTGGCATTTTCCTTCATCTTTAGTATAATATTTCCAAGATGGGAAGATACGCACATACGATTTAACAACATCAAATGTGATAGATGCTAAACTACGACTAGCTGGTTGTGCTTCCTCCACAGGAATAGGCGTACTAACTGGTGGAGTTGGGGTTCGCCATGATAGTACTGGCCCTTTGGGCACTGGAGCTGCCTTACTAACTGCCCTTGTTTGGGAGCTCTGTGGTGGAGATGGTGCTGTGTCAACAGGATCTGGGTTACTATCGGCTGGGGTTGGGGTTAGATTGGGTGAAGCTGGTTCTTTGTCCATCGTAGTAGGGGTACAATCTGCGAGAGTTTAGGTTATGTTTGGTAGGTCTGGTTCTTGTGCATGTACAACCGGAGTGCTATCTCCACCAAGAGGTAGCACTGTTTTATTTGAAGACCGTGTTTTTATTCTGCTAGATACTGGCATCACCCGCTCCAATTCAAATGGCTGATAAACAGGAAACATAGTTGAATGCACAGACATTGTATGAGAGACAGATGCAATAGATAGTGTGGAAAAAAGAGGGCATGAAATAGTTGACATGTATATTGTTTAACTAAAACGGATAGCAGGACATAATTTCGCATATATGATGTCTATCTAAACTGGATAGCATAGCATAACATAATTCAAAGATATGATGAATAACTAAACAAGATCGCATGACATAATTCACCTACATGTTATCTAAGTAATCAGGATTGCATAATTTAATTCACATATGTGATTTATGTGCTAAATAGAGGCATTCGATATGATGTCTGAACTAAGAACATGGTGTTGAATATTGTGTATACGATGTCTAAACTACGCAATGCAAGACACCGTATGCATGATATGAGCAGTATAACCGTGCCAAGTTAGAGCATACACCTCAGTGGGGGAATAGGACTGGTCATTTGTCTCTGAATCCATTTCTGAGGAGCTATCGGGACCCAACGAGAGATCTGCTTTGACAGGTAGCACCGTCTGCTCTAAAGGCCTTGTTTTCACTCCAGATTTTTCCATCTCCCACCCAAATGGCTGATTCACATGAAGAGTAGTTTAATGTACAAACATTGTCGACAAATGGAAATTTAATGAAGAAAAGGATGGGCAAGATATCATTCAAATATATGATGCCTGGTTAAACAGGATGGCATTGCACATTTCACATATATTATGGCTGGCTAAAAGACATGAGACTGCATAATTCCCATATATGATATAGAAACTAAATAGGTGGCATTACAGAACATGTCTAAACTAAGCAGATGACATATATGATGTCAAAAGTAGGCACTGCACGGCAACATATGCATGATATGACTAACATCATCATGCCAAGGTAGAGCAAACACCTTGAGGGGTAAATAGGAGTGGTCAGCGGCGTCTGAATCTGCCTCAGAACAGATATCTTCCTCTGGATTACAATCTGGAGAGGGTGGGGAGGGTTTGCCATTGAACCCACCATGGAGCGATGTCTGCATGACATTGTATTTCCGCGCAAAACTCTACTCTTTTTCTCTACATGTTCAGCATGACTGTGTACAATATCTGACATGCATACGAAAAAATATGGTGAGATTATGTAAGGAGAGCATGCAGAAATTTAGAGTGATGGTAACAACTAGTGGATGGATCCAAAAATAATGATAACAGGTTGATGATTGCTTTAAATTAATAAAAAGACAGATGATGATTTCTTTACTATTTGTTTCCCACCCAAGATGAACAACATAGGCATACCCTAGGTGAACAAGATATTAGACAAACATACTATTCATTGTTGCCTCGATATGTGCCCCACAACTAATTTAGAACTCAAGTTTTAACATTAATTTGGACCTGACTTGGGAGTCGAAGAGATGAACAGGACGATAAAGTAGCAGGTAAGTTTAAGCAATGCATAACATAAGCAGAAACAAAAGAGAGTGACCTCTCTTGTGGACCCGTGTACTCCTCGGGTTCATCTGCTGAGTCGATGATGGTGATGCCGTTGCGGTGGGTGCCGGTGGCAGGGAAGGAGATGTGAGGCGGCGAAAGACGGTCAGGAGTCGTGATGTCTTGTTTGGTGGATGCTTCTGTCGATGGAGCAGCTCAAGTGAGGTGGACGACATCGCGGCAGGAGCAGGACAAACCACACAAAGTTCCCTTCGACACGTACCTGTAATTGAAGTAATTCTGTAAGAGCTCATTTGGCTTGCATGATTCTTAAAACGCAGGGATAGGAAAAAACACCGGAATAGGATAGGAAAATGCACATGGTAAACAGAGCATTTGTAAACACAGGTTTTCTGTCAACTTGGGTGTTTGGTTTACAGGAATTGGAAGAGCAGAGGAATGCAAAGAAACATGGCCAAAATAAAGTGAAACCATATGAAAGCGTGTACAGTTAGAATGTTATTCTGGCACTAATGCACTTGGTCTTGTTTTCATGCATAGGATTTTGAAAAGTAGGTCCAGGTGGATGTTTTGCTTCATTCCTTTCAACAAAATGCATGAATAATTGAATAGTAGAGTGCCATTGGAAAATTCCCTATTGCTATGTTTTTTCGTTGAACCAAAATAGCCCTAATGGATCGATGTGAATGTATAGTAATAAGTGATGCAACAAGTGTACAACCTCTTTGCCGTAGCCGTGTCGACCTCAGAATCATTGGGTTGGTCACTGAAGCAGTTGAGGCAGAGGTGGCTATCGGAGGTGTGGAGGAAGATCTGAGGAATCTATAGACTGCGTCCAGGGCACTGCTCTGTTGTGATGGATCGTTCTGTCGTTGGAGCAGCTCCGGTGATCCGTAAGATGTCAAGGCTGAAGCAGCACAAGACAACCATCGTCAATCTCAAGTGGAATTCTAATAGCATCTCCAATAGATGATGTAAAATGGATGTAAAATTAACATCACCAAAAACCACCTGACTACAACAGATGAGGTGAAAACTGTTGGCTCTGAACTTAACTGTCGAGACTGAAATTTACTATGGAATCTGAATGCTACCGTCGAAACTGAACGCAATGGTAGCAAACAGGCACTTGACATGTAGTTTAGGGAGGGCCTGCAGTTCATCTTCAACCTGCACCCCCCTGAGCCGCCAGCCACCACCGGCCGAACCACCGGCCCCAGCGCCGCCTCGCCGCCCCGAAACAACTCGCCACCGCTGCCTCGGACAGCCCTCTAGGCCCCCCCACCACCTTGAACCCTAAGATAGATAGTGGGGTACCTCTCCGGCGAGCCCCCGTCCCCTCTACGGGTGGTTCTTCCTTAACTCCGGCGAGCCCCCCCCCCCCGACCCCTGAAAATCGACTGACCCAAAATTCGATTCAGTCGACTGAAGTGTGGCTTAATCAGAGCAGAGCACCAGCACGAGCGAGAGGGAGAGCAGCAGCAGCAGCTGGGCGAGCGAGCGATCGAGCGAGAGCCGCAGCAGCAGCAGCAACAACAAATCCGGCTGGTATGGACGCTGATACGTCTCCGTCGTATCTATAATTTTTGATTGTTCCATGCCAATATTATTCACTTTCATATACTTTTTGGCAACTTTTTATATTATTTTTGGGACTAACATATTCATCCAGTGCCTAGTGCCAGTTCCTGTCTGTTGCATGTTTTTTGTTTCGCAGAAACCCAATATCAAACAGAGTACAAACGAAAAAAAAACGGATGGAGATATTTTTTGGAATATTTATGATTTTTGGGAAGTAAAATCAACGCGAAACGGTATCCGAGGTGGGCACGAGATAGGGGGGCGCGCCCTACCCCCCCCCCCCCAGGCGCGCCCCTGACCATCGTGGTCCACCCCTAAGGCAGTTCACGCTCTCCTTATGGCGCAAGAAAGCTAATTTTATGAGAAAGATCTGGGCGAAAGATTCACCCCAATCGGAGTTACGGATCTCCGGATATAAAGGAAACGGTGAAGGGGTAGAATCTGCCAACGCAGAGAACGCAGAACCAGAGAGATAGATCCAATCTCGGAGGGGCTCTCGCCCCTCCCAAGCCATGGGAGCCAAGGAACAGAGGGGAAACCCTTCTCCCATCTAGGGAGAAGGTCAAGGAAGAAGAAGAAGAAGAAGAAGAAGGGGGGCCCTCTCCCACTTGCTTCCGGTGGCGCCGGAACGCCGCCGGGGGCCATCATCATCACCGCGATCTTCACCAACACCGCCGCCATCTTCACCAACACCTCCACCAACTCTTCCTCCCTCTATGCAGCGGTGTAACCTCTCTCTTACCCGCTGTAATCTCTACTTAAACATGGTGCTCAACGCTATATATTATTCCCCAATGATGTATGGCTATCTTATGATGTTTGAGTAGATCTGTTTTGTCCTAATGGCTATTTGATGATCGTGATTGGTTTGAGTTGTATGTTTTATTATTGGTGCTGTCCTATGGTGCCCTCCATGTCGAGCAAGCGTGAGGGATTCCCTCTGTAGGGTGTTGCAATACGTTCATGATTCGCTTATAGTGGGTTGGTGAGTGACTGAAACACAAACCCGAGTAAGAGGGATTGTTGCGTATGGGATAAAGGGGACTTGATACTTTAATGCTATGGTTGGGTTTTACCTTAATGAATATTTAGTAGTTGCGGATGCTTGCTAGAGTTCCAATCATAAGTGCATATGATCCAAGCAGAGAAAGTACGTTAGCTTATGCCTCTCCCTCAAATAAAATTGCAATAATGATTACCGGTCTAGTTATCGATTGCCTTGGACAAATAACTTTCTCGTGACAACAAGCTCTTTACTTTTACTAATTTAGTTGTGTCTTTATCTTAACAGCCCCTAGTTTATGTTTACATGTTCTTTATTTTCTTGCAAAGCTATCCAACAACACCTACAAAGTACTTCTAGTTTCATACTTGTTCTAGGTAAAGCGAACGTCAAGCGTGCGTAGAGTTGTATCGCTGGTCGATAGAACTTGAGGGAATATTTGTTCTACCTTTAGCTCCTCGTTGGGTTCGACACTCTTACTTATCGAAAACTGTTGTGATCCCCTATACTTGTGGGTTATCAACCACCGCCGCCGAAGGGGCCTCGCACTGGGGGAGAGCCACCATGGAGATTTCGCCCGCGGTGCCGGCTTCAAGGTAGCCGCTCCATGGGGGTGCGGGATGGAGCACCGTCAACGCCGGGAGGTCGAGTTAAGGAGAAGGTGCGATGCGATGAGTGTAGAACCTCTTTGGTGGCGCCGAGTAGGCCTCGGCTTCGTCCGAGGAGTCGGTGAGGATGTTGCGGTTCCGGTGGAGCAGGTTAAGGCGGCGCTATGGGGATGGAGCAGCCGCGATAGACGAGGCGATCGTCGGAGTAGCTCCTTGGAGGTGGAGGACGGGGCGGCTGAACCGGCGGGACGACGAGATGGACGACGGATCCTCATCCGGGGAGGTGGACGTGGGACGTCGAGCTGTTGCGGTGGACGACATCGTCGGGGAAGAGGCTCTGGCTGGGCAGAGGTGACGTGGCGGACGGAGGAGGGTGGGGTTTCGCGGCTGGAGAGGAGAGGTTATGGTGGCCTGGGATTTCGAATGGCGAAAAGGGGGAGATGGGGGGGTGAAGCATGACTTAGGGACGCGCTTGTCCAAAATGTAGGGTCTGTTACAAAACTAGCGGCCCTTTCGGCTCAGGGTTAGAAGGGGGATTTCGCGTGTCGAGATTTGGCAGCTGGAGGGAGTTTTCACACACGTTGTAATTTCGGGATAGCAAGGCGCGGGTTGTGAAGGCGCCAGTTTTAAGAGCACGATATCTGAATTTTCGGGATATAACATGACGCGGGTTGAATTTTAGGGACAAGCCTAACGTAACGTGTAGTAACATTGTACTTGTACGTACCAAATCAATTCACACTTCCCTCAACCAAAAAGAAAACAAAAAAAATAAAACTATTCACACCACACAAAGAGAGAGTCTTGCCCCGTTTTACTATACAAATGCTATTCAAAGCTACTCCCTCCTTCCATCTATATAGGGCCTAATGCATTTTCCGATGCTAACTTTGACCAAATATTAGAGCAATGATATATGACATGCAACTTACACAAAGCACACCATTAAATTTGTCTGTGAAAGGTTCTTTCAATGATATAATTTTCACATTGTGCATGTCATGTACTATTAATCTTGTCAATAGTCAAAGGCGGTCTTAACAATCTCATTACGCCATATATAGATGGAAGGAGGGAGTATGAATCCATGTTATGTCCAATTAAATTTTTTCGCTTGCTGTATAATGCATGTAACCTACTCATACCAACATTTTAGTGCATTCCAAATATCTATGCTACCGCTGCAATTCGAACTAATTTTGAATTCGTTTCTCTATTTCAATAAGAATCTACAATCATGATTGTTGTCAACTTCAACCATCATTCGTGTATTACCTTAATAACACACCACATGGTTACTGTAGATATATATATGAACTTTGTGTACTACATGAACTCGAATTCTATTTTTTGAATACACTTGATGTTGATTCCAAATAATAGTACATTTGATGTACTAACTATATATTCATAATCTAAACCATGTTCCATACGTACACCGTGTTTATCACACAAAGTATAGTGCCCCGCCCCCTACATTATGCCAAGTATTTAGACCTGAGTTGCAAAAGCCACACGTTAGCCTAAATTATAATCAATGTTCTACATTATGATATCTTCTTCAAGTATATGTATACACTTTTTTATAATGAATTATGATCTTTGTTTGTCTTTTACACCTTCACGATCCTCTTCTATTTGTAGCTAGCTAGCGCTAACTTTCTATTGTGCATGCACACGCCCGCCCCCTCACACACCCTTAGCATCCCCTCTATCGCGCACGTTCATTATTTCTCTTTAGGTCGTCCACCAATGGTGTGTGTAGGCCCCCGGCTCCTTCTTTCTCGCACACACCGGTAGATATACCTCTCTAGCCAAGTGTGCCTACAACAAACACATATATACTTCCCCTCTTCTCTTCTCACCGTCCATGCCCCCATATGTCCAATACGATTCCATGTAGGCGCACAATCCCGCCCCTCTTTTCATTAATCACATGCTCGCACACTCCTCCCCCCTCGACATGGTAGGCCTCTCGCACCACCTCCTAGCCACACCCTCTCCCCCTGTCTGCCTCTCTGGACCTTATTTGCTTCTAACACATGCAGGCGTGTATATGAACTGATCTCCCTATATATAGCCAGGTCGACTATAATTCGTTTTCACCAAGCACGGATACACTTACCTTGCTAGTTATGTCTCTCCTTTGCTCGGACACACGACGGTTGATCTTCCTATGTAGTTACGCATGCTTACCACAACTATCGTGGAATTGTCACGGCAGATGTCCTAGTGTGAGGACTTAGTCATGAGGCCAACGCATTTATGTGGTAGCTTGAGAGGGGTTGAGCGGAATCGAGAGATGCAACACAAGACAAGGATTTAGACAGCTTCGGGCCCCGGGAAACATCATCCGGTAATAAACCTACATGCTGTTTGTGGCTAGATATCATTATGCTCATGAGAGAATGGCCGCATAAGCCGGCTCCCCCCTTGTGTCTAGCCCTAGATATTGTTTCTTGTTCCTTGTCCCTCTTTGGGGAGCCCTGCCCCTCCTTATATAAGTTGAAGGGGCGGGTTACATGACTAGTCCTAGGAAGATTAGGATTACGCTATTACAAGTGGAGTCTTGGTCTTACTTCCTTTGTAGGAGAATATTCCTTATGCCTTTTCTCTTAAGCCGGCCCTCCATAGCATGAGCCGGCCTTCTGGGCCTTGGGCCTTATCTTCTATCAAACCCGCCGCCGGGTCATCCGTGAGTCGTCAGGCTCGTGAGTCGTCTGACCAGTGAGCCGCCAGACCCGTGAGTCGCCAGTCCTCCTGCGGGTCATCGGTGAAGCGGCAAGTCCTCTGGGTCATACTTCCGACCGGGTCATATCGCGGGGTATATCCCCGACATTAGCCCCTAGTTTAATTTGGATTTATCCATGTTAAACTGATCCTGTAAAACAAACACAAGAACAAATTTGATAGATTGTGTTCCGGGTTAAAAATTCTTGTAAGCCGGCACATGATCATCCTTAGTTCCTTGTGCTCCGGGTTAAATATTCTCCTGAGCCGGGACCTGATTATCCTTAAGTCCAATTGTCATTTCCTTCATCTAGAAAATCCGAGTCAATAAGCTAGCTTCATACTCAATTTGCTGATGTTGGTTTCTCACAGAAAGAAATTGTGAAGAATAATCCACTTGAGTCGGCTTCCAAGGCGTCGGCTTAATAAACATATTGGACTCAATGTTCATCTGGTGATACGCCGGTTGAAAGATGTAGAGGCTGGCGAGCAAAATTGTCGGCTTGTAAATATTGAAAGCACCTGGTCATAACTGTTGCCGATGTCGGGTCATAATTATTAGTGACACCAGGTCATGGTTGTTGCAGACACCGGATCAATCAGGTCTGCTCAAAACTGAGAATTTAAAGATTTTTCTCCCTTATATGTATATCACCTGTAGCTCCCAAGTGCCGGGTTGTCATGCTTGCAGCAACCTGGGACTTGTAATTGCCTTGTGCTCATAAAGATTTCAACCAATGTAGCCCCCAAGGGTCGGGTCATTATGCAATAATGAGCAGGGACTTTGTAAATATGATCATGTAGACTTAAGCAACAACATGTAGCCCCCAAGGGTCGGCTCAATAAGATATTACTGAGCTGGGACTTTGTGTATGATTCATTGATAATACCATCAAATGATGTAATCTCCACCATGGGGCTTGAACCCACGTCCACAAGGTTAAGAGCTTTGTACTCTACCAACTGAATAATGGATCTTTGAATATAATGGATTAAGGCTTGTGTACCTTGAATTTCTGACCGGAGCAATTGGTAGCCCCCAAGGGCCAGCTCATTTAAAATGTGATGAGTCGGGCCTTCAATAAGTTGATCAAAAACTGACTTTGCATTAGCCCCCAAGTGCCATGGTGCATGCTGGCAGTGACATGGGACTTGTATATTCGATGTAATCTCGATTTGAAGAATGTAGCCCCCAAGTGCCGGGTCGAAAGCCCGTAGCGACTCGGGACTATTTCCTCCATTGTAAAATAAATCATGCCCATTGATAAAAATAATAGCCGTTGCACTAAAGCAACTTTGAAAACCTCAATCATAACACTGGTTATTGATAATCACAATAGAAATCCAGCCATGTTGGCTATTCAAGATTGGAATAATATAATCCGGAAACCTCAATCATTCAATATCATCATGAAAATCCAGCCAGTTTTGGCTATTAAAGATTTGAATACCTCATCGGTTGACAAGTAAATCCCGAGTTTAAATACCTGGCGGCTCTTGGCCAATGATGACTTAATGCGTATTCATTGTAAGCCAGAATTTTTGTAACCCGGTGGCCTATAGCCCTTGAGAAAATCAATAATTGATAACCCTTTTGAGACACCAATTTCAGTGATGAGCTTGGACTGAAGCATTTATATGAGTCATAGTTCTGCAAATCCTGCACAGAGTTTAAACAACATATGCCCTGGCGACTTAACGTCAGAGCCAGGGCGGGTAACCACCCAAATGTAGTCTTACCCTGCACACAAGTAGATCACAAGAACCCTTGGCGGTTTGCCACAGGGCGGGTCATAATACCTCACATATAACCACTGTGATATTGAATATGTACTACCGGTTTACATGACCTGTGCAGTATGGGTGATAACCCAATCCTTAGAAGCCAATGCTTCCACATAGATGATGATTGTCATAAGCTAGCGACTTATAGTCAAAATTCAAGCCGGCTTAAGCATAAAACACTTATATACATTTGAGATATAATCCAAAAAAGGACTCAAGTCAAACCCAAAATTGTTCGCAAAAAAGACTTAAAAAATTTAAGGCTTTTGATTAGTATACGATCAGAAAACCATTCCAAAGGGGTTGAGCTAAGATTCGAATACGATCATATAGCCCCCAGTGGCTTTGGCGTTGCCGATCAAGAGGGTACCGATAGCTATGTTCTCTTTGGTTCGAATACGACCTATGTTTGAACAGGAAGCCCCCAAATGACCTTGAGATTTGTTTAATGATGTTGATTCGAATACGATCCAGGTCGGACCCAAAAGAGGTTAATTTATGATTCAGATACGATCAAAAAGCCCCCTAGTGAGTTTGGCAGTGTGCCGATCAAAAGGGTTTCGACGGCTATGTTCTCTTTGGTTCGAATACAACCTATGTTTGAACAGGAAGCCCCCAAGTGACCATATATTAGCATTGCACCGATCAATAGGGTACCAACATCTATGCTCGATGAGCAGGAAGCCCCCAAGTGACCATAATAAGATAAGCCGTAAAGTAGGATACCTATGTTTGAACCGTGCATCATGGCAGCAAGTTCTTTTTGGCAACCTTTGATTTTCCTTAGAACTCGAACTTGTGAGAGATTAATTCTTTTTGAACCAGAACTTTAAAGCGTTGAAAGCTTCAAAAATTTGTGAGGGACAAATTTACCTTGAGACGGATTTTGAACCGGATTTGAGAGCTTCAAAAATTTGTGAGGGACAAATTTACCCTGGGCCGGCTTTTGAACCGGATTTGAGAGCTTCAGTGCTTTACGGGAGAAAGATGTCTCTTGAACCGAATTTTAAACCAGAGTCCTTATTTTGAGCCGGAACTCTTCTGACGGCTTTTAAATTTTCATCGATCTAGAAGTAATCTCCAGGACCCGGGTTATTTTTCCCTTCAATGACCCGGAGTTCTTGAATTCATTGAAACCGGCTAATTTCGCCGAGTCATACCATTGTAGCCCCTGACTCTCAAGACGACTCGAGGAGTTAGCTTGAGATTATCCATATTTGACCATAGCAGAAGGTATACATCATTGGCATTGATAGCGCAATATGAATCCATAGAAGGTTGAGGTGACTGCGGCGGATTATAAATGATCCCGTATGAGCCGTGTCAGCAACTCGGCCAATGGTTCCTTCCAACTGGCTGTTTGAAATGAACCAAACTATAGTGGCGGCGACTTGTGCACCTGCCCATTGAACCATCCAGTGCAGACGGCGGCTGATAATATATGATAATTTGCCTCTAATTTGTTGGAAGAAAACCGGACTTCCCAAGTAGTGACTTGCTCATAATCAATAAACAGCTCATCCAGAAAAGTGAGGCCCAGTGTGTCGATGTAGATCAGGCCGCAAGAGATGGACGGAAAAGACGACCGCGGCTCCAGAGGCGGCATAAAACAGATGAGCCGGCCGTGGCGTTGTAAGCCGGTGCAGTTTGGTGAACCGGCCACGGGGGCGGACGGGTGAGTTGTCTACGGTGTTGTAAACCGACGCAGACGGGTGAGTCGGCCTTGGCGTGGTAAGCCGGTGCAGACGAGAGAATCGGCCGCGGCATTGTAAGCCAGTGCAGACGAGAAAATCGGCCGCAGTGTTGTAAACAAGTGCAGACGGGAGAGTCAGCTGCAGCGTTGTAAGCTGGCGCGGCCGGGAGTCATTTGTGTGTGTTGATGTAGTGGGGTGACTCTGAGGTGGCCGGCAAAGGATGAACGCTAGTGCAAAAATAATGCTGGCGCATTCCCCTTCGCAACACCCTTGCAATGAATAATGGTCCTGCAAAAAAATATCATAGACCAGAATAATTGTTTCTCAAACAATGTAATATATGTTGATAAAATATATAGAAAGGATAGCACCTGGTAATTTATTGGATGAGCACAGACACTGATAACAAAATGATTGATGAAATACCACTCTGCAAATGTCATAGTACTTGTAGTACTGTACCAGGTCTCCACATTGGGTAGTAGTCCACCAATAATTAATCAAACCAGCCTTAACGTGATTGATCCACTAGTACTTTGCTTCTTGCTTTGACTGACTTTGACTGCCATTGATCTGCTGCAATTTTAATAGTAGCACTTAATAGTAGCACTTGCCCACTGGGACTCCTGTCCAGGGCCAGGGATCCACCATGACGACAGGGTGCTGGGCGCCGACAACGGCAGCCAGGTAATAGCCACTAGATTACACCACCGCTGCTCCTTATCCCCCAACCTTGCCTCCCTGACTTCAGTATATATGTGAGAAGGGTCCAACCAGTTCAATTTCAGAGATAGGATGTGAACGACACCCGCTCAAAGGCAGCAAAAATGAACCGCCGCGGCATGTTTGCCAAGGCCGCGGGAGCGGAGGTGCGGTGTCTTGTGGAGACTGCAGTAAAAGCAATCGTGGCTTGGCGACGGAGCGATGAGGTGCGGACGCACCGGCGGCTCATGACAAAGGTAGCAGTGGCTCAAAGCAGCAGCTCAGAGGCGGCGTATATCGAAGGCGGCTTGCAGCGGCTCTCATCATCGTGTGAGATGGTGGCAGCTCAAGGCACAGCGTGGCACGCGACGGCAACAGCTCCAGAAAATGAGGCTTCGTCAGCGAGGGTCGCGGCCGGCTTGCAACAGAGGCTTGGGGCGACTCGGTGTGAAGATGACCGGCGAGGGCGGGCCGCAGCAGAACGACACAGCGGAGGCTCACGGTCCGGCCGGCTCAGGGCTGCAGAATGCGGCAGTTCATCGACGGAGGGGTGACTCTTGGCGGCTCAAAAACGAAGGCCAGGCCGGCAAAGGACTCCGGCGACTCGGGGGTTGCCTCACCCATGACGTGTCTCATAGCCGTGGATGAGGCAGAAGTAGGGACGTTGGCCAGGCGTGGAAGACGGCGGCTCAAGGCCGAGGGCACGAACTCACGCGATGGCGGCTCAAAGTGGAGACGACCTGACGATCCGGTGAGGTGAGTTGACGAAACGGCGGCCCGGGATGCGACCGTTGATCGTAGCAGAACAGTAACGGGAGGTGAGGCCGCATGTGAGGATGCGCACCAGGGGAGGCAAACCCGCAGCTGCGGTTGTGTTCCTGGCTAGGTGAAGGAGTTGGCGACTCGGGAGTGGAATCGGGACCGGCTTGAGGCGCGTGGAGGCAGGGCCAGCTTGAGGCGCGGCGGTGCAAGTGAGGTCGCGTGGGCCGTGAGGGCGGCTCAGAGCGAGGCTGAGCAGTCATCGCTCGAAACGGAGCGAGGCGAGCCATGGCGCAGAGGTACGACAATTCCAGCGAGGCCTGAGTCCGCGCCCAGATCCCTCTCTGGGTTGTTGTTGGTTTGATGAATCCTAAGTCCGTGTCCTCCAGGCCGTGGCCCCCTACTGGCTGATTTGCTGGCTTCACGTGCATGTACGTGGTAGTGCTAATTGAGCTTCAGATCAATTAGACATCGGTCTTTGTGCAAATACTAGTGGTGTATTGGTGCTTGGGATTTCACGTGGAGTTTGACGCTGATCTGTAAGTATGCAACAGAATTGTCACATGACTTGACGTGGAGTTTCTCGATCCCCATGTCGATCGCAGCAGAGATCTATTTCTTGGCGGAAACTTGTGTTTGGACCGATTTCGTGGCGTACAGCACACCGCCCAAACAAAGGAAATCCTCTGAACTCTTGTCGGACTCGATGACTTGCGGCGATGCAAAAAGCAAAAAGCTAATCTTCTGTTGGTTTCCACGGATCGCTAAAGACGGGCGCGGTAGACTGACCGCAAAACCGTAATTCTTCTCTGACATTAATCTCACCGATTGTAAAAGTCCTCATCCGGAAAATTGCAAACTCCTCGATCTCTGGGGAGATCCCTCCGAGAACTCAACACCACCGTCCGCCCCACGGTGGGCGTCAACTGTCGTGGAATTGTCATAGCAGATGTCCTAGTGTGAGGACTTAGTCGCGAGGCCGACGCATTTATGTGGTAGCTTGAGAGGGGTTGAGCGGAATCGAGAGACGCAACACAAGATAAGGATTTATACAGCTTCGGGCCCCGGGAAACATCATCCGGTAATAACCCTACATGCTGTTTGTGGCTAGATCTCATTATGCTCATGAGAGAATCGCCGCATAAGCCGGCTCCCCCTTTGTGTCTAGCCCTAGATATTGTTTCTTGTTCCTTGTCCCTCTTTGGGGAGCCCTGTCCCTCCTTATATAAGTTGAAGGGGCGGGTTACATGACTAGTCCTAGGAAGATTAGATTACTCTATTACAAGTGGAGTCCTGGTCTTACTTCCTTTGTAGGAGAATATTCCTTATGCCTTTTCTCTTAAGCCGGCCCTCCATAGCATGAGTCGGCCTTCTGGGCCTTGGGCCTTGTCTTCTATCTGACCCGCCGTTGGGTCATCCGTGAGTCGTCAGGCTCATGAGTCGTCTAACCAGTGAGCCACCAGACCCGTGAGTCGCCAGTCCTCCGGCGGGTCATCGGTGAAGCGCCAAGTCCTCCGAGTCATACTTCCGGCCGGGTCATGTCGCGGGGTATATCCCCGACAACAACCATATCTTCTTCCCTCATCATCCTTGAATACATCCCGACCCGTCTCTCACACGCACGTGCATAGACAGACAGACATCCCCCGCCCTCTCTTATTGATATTGCACTCATACCTTCCGTTTGTCTAGCAGGCCTCTCCCACCATTTGTGAGACGCCACTCCACCACCAACCCTCCGACGCTCTACCTTTGACTTTTTCCCAACCTTATTCCTCTGCTACACATATCCATGGATGTCGATCGATCTCCCTCAATACATAGCTAGGTCTCTCTCCTTCCCCACACATATACTAGTCGACCGGTCTTTACCCCCCCCCCCCACCCACACACCGATAGTCGAACATTGTAGGTAGGTATCCATGCCACGGAGAAGAACTGCACCTCTGCCCTCTCAAATTCCAGTAGGCCAGCCGCCCTGTATCTTTGACGTGGGAAAACACAAATTTGATGGCACTCTTTATCGATCGCGCAGCCACACACTTCATCCCTGTTTTCAATTCTATCGATATCTCACGTCCATGACTCTGTTTCACACACATTGCATATGTTCCATTTTCCTGATTGAGATATCATGAACACATTGCCTCTGTTTCGCACAATACATCTCTCTCACACCCACCCACATACGTACCTGCACCTAAAGAAGAAGTGCACGCAGGACGCACGTACTCACGTCTCGTTCCCGGCCACACCCGCGCCGGTACACGGTGGAGTTTGTTTCTATACGAAAAGGAAGCCCACGTGATAATTTGACGCGTGTAGCGGTTGTTTACTCGAAGGAGTGTCGGGTACCACAGCTAGAATATAAAACGATTGCCGTGGGGAAAATGGAAAAATGGGTTTTGTCTCTCGTCACACCATCTCACACAAGGCCGCCGTGGCCTCTCTCTCTCAGCGTTGGTCAGTGATCCGGTCGCATCCCGTCCGCCAACGGAAAGGGAGGATGTGCATCGTCTCTCCGTTCAACGGCGTTGAGGCAGCTCATCCCGATCTGCGATACCCGCCGTTCTCCCTGACCAAGCTTCGGCACGGTAGGGCCTTCGCCACTTGCTCGCTGCCGCAGTAGGGGCAGATCCTGGCCGTCGGCGCCCTCCTAGTAATATCCCGACAACCCTCAGGTACAGCTTCCTCCGGCCTTGCTCCACTGCCCATCTTCCCACGTTGCTGCATGTGGATCTTCTTTAGTTGTTTGCTTAAATCGTATCTCGGCCGATGTACTTTCCATCTTGCAATCTCGTCCTCAAACCATTTTTGATAAACCACCATGTGCTATCTTTCCCTTTTTACATGGAACATGCTTCTTTTTTGTTGGCGTATGTGTCTTCAACTCGTGTTATTGGGCAGTAATTGTTTCCTTTCGACCTCCTTTTGTAAACAGGGTGTTTTGTGACCTTTTGGTGAACTGCACAAATCACTTTTCTGAAGAGTGTTTTGTGTAGTTCCGCCAAAATGTCACACGGGCAACGTTTTTACATTTCTACGGGACTGCGGAAAGGGATATTGGTTTTGCTATCCTCCTCATCCAACTCCGTGCCTAATCTTGTCCAACAAGAAGTTAGTCCTAAAGAGAGATCGTAGAGGTGATCGGCTTCTATTTATGTGTGTTATGTTTCATCATCTAGCTCCACTATTATTGTAATCACATTGACTAGATATCTTTGCAAATAGGGATGGTCCACCCGATTTTAGTGGAGCTGCACAAAATGGTCGGATTGTGGTGTCCTTCATACACCTCTTTTTTGGCTACAGAGCTGGGTGAAACTAGCTGCCAAGCAATGAACATTGTGCCAAGGAAATGGAGCCATGCCTACGAACATCATCGATCAATTATATATTTTTTTCTTTATTTGTACACCTTCTCACAACTTTGTCTTCAGTTGTGATGTGAATATTGGCGCTGATCGGGGAACCATTGAGATGCATTAGCCATGGTAGTTTCATTTGTATTTGATGGAATGTTGTAACGAGATAATCTCAAGGCAAGACACATGAATCCTAAGTTGAAACCTTTTTTTCTTGCGGGAACCAAAGTTGAAACCTTCATAGCATCACATCACAATTTCATCAAAATTATGCATACATATAATCAAATCCTGAAGGATTGATAGCAATGCCATAAACAATTCAACTTCGTTTCGCTGACATGTTGGACATCCTTCATCCGGTTCCACCTGCCATGCAGCAATATTGAGTGCACAACACAACTTCAGGGAAAGATTCACCCGGTCGTTGCACCGCAGTAGTAATGACTAGTAAGTAGTCAAATCATAGAGCCCCACCTTTGCCATAGTAAGTTGCTCGGATGAAGCAACCATCATTTCTATGTTCCTTGAATCCGCTGGTACTCCCTATTCTCATAGTAATAAGTTTCTCGGGCGAATCAACCATCACTATATCCGCTCACGTGTGATGACCACATGAGCTATCCATTCAAATTGCATGTTAAAAAAAATAAAGGTCGATAACTAATGCGGCAAACTTTCAATAAAAAAACTAATACGGCACCTCGGGCCAACGCGGCCAGATCGCATTTTGCACAAGAAATTACACACCATGTTTCGTTGACATGTGGTCCCGTTCCAACATATCAGTGAGACGACGGCGAGTAGTAGGAGTATTTCCGAACCGACGTGTAGGCCAGGGCGCCCCTTCGTGAACCGTGGCAAATTGGCAACCGTCCACCGACTCTTCACCTTTCCCTCTCGATTTGGAACTGCTGTCGCACGCTCTTCCTCTCCCTCCGCCATTTTCCTTCAGCCCTTCACCCTTCCTTCTACCATTGTTCGATCATCTTCTCCATGGAGGGAACAAGACGGAAACGACCCCGTTATTCTTGCCCCGATCTGAAAGATGACGTGGTGGAGGAACTCATTGATCGGTGCGATGTCATCACCTCTGCTAGCATGGCAGGTTCGTTCAAGCCCATTCTCGACTCAACTAATAACATCATTACAGGGAACCCAAGAGTCAAGGAGCGGTTTGATGTCCCCTATCTTCTTCGCCGTGACCCTGATGACTGGCACCGTCACGACGGATGCCTCGCCCTGTGCAAGTTGATTCCACTTGATAATGATACGTATGATGTTAAGATGCCATCACTTGAGGGCAAGGCTTGGGAAGGCGCAAATGGAGATTAGGTTGTTTACATTGGGTCCAACTGCGAGTGGGAACTTGTGAATGTGTACACTCGTGACCGGGTTCCACTTCCAAAAATCTCACCAGACTGCCCAGAGGTTGAGCACACCGGTATTGTATGCACGTTCAAATACAATCATGGTGACTGTCTTCTACGGAAGATAGCAATTTGTCAAGTTCCCAGCCGCTCTTGGAATTACAACAACTATGAAGTTGTTGCTATCTTCGACAAGCTTGTTGCCGTCCTTGGTGGTTTGACTCGATGGATATTGCTCAAAAAACAGTTTCTGTACACGCATGAGTACTGTGATGCAATTCAATATGAGGGCCTTGTGTTTGCTGCCACCACTCGTGGCACTGTTTTTGCATGGAATCATTATGATTTTGGTACGTTTGTCTTCCACCGTAATTATAATTGTTTCATCCACATGCATGCGGTTAGCAAGTTTCCCTTTACTAATTAACCTTCTTCTTGTGTTTCCAAGGTCCTGTGAACATTCCACCACCTATACTTGAAAGTTTATATAACCAAGGGGGAGATGACGATGGTGATGATCACGAGCATGAGGACGAGCAGCGCCCCATATACTCTTTGGCGCCTGGCAACTAATTCCGATGGATCACCTCTTCTCATGTGTATACAGCCCACTGATGATGTTACTGCTAAGGAAGCTGGTGTAGTCTCCCATGGTCGCACTCTCCGGACCTATTCCAACACCCGTTGCATGGTATTCGGGATGGATACTAGTGTGCTAGTGCCAACACCTTCTTCCTTGGTAAAGAATTGATAGTCTTGGAGAAAACTTGCTCTTCCTTGGACAAAGCTATCCGATGATGGTGAAAGGCGATCCAACTGTTATTGACACAATGTTACTAGCACCATTTATGAGAAGCAGCTATGTCTATATCTCGGACATCAGCGTGGTTCCCTACCCTGGTACTGATATAGTAGGCTGCTTCAGCCTGGATGATCAGTCCTGCGTTGGTCTCGAGATCGACAATAGATGGCCCGTCCCAGAGAATCACTTGTGGTTCAAAGCAAGCGTTTCCAACGCCGAGGAATGGTTGAGTTGAAGTTCATTTCATTTCTTATTATTTGTTGTGTGGTGAAAACTTTAGTATTTATAATGTATCCTCGTTGTCGATGTGGGTTGATGACCTGTTGTATGTAATAAAGTGATATGCTTGTGATAAACTTACTAAATTTATGAATGGCTTTCGAGTTGCTTCTATGAGTGAGTGGTGTGACGAGGCAAAAAATATTTTTTGAATACATAATTGTACGTGCATTGCAACAGGTTATCGGATGAGCCCAATCAACAACAGTAGTACACTATTTATACTAGCTTCACATGCTTCGCGCGTTGTGCGGGTGTTTTTACTGTAGCCACATTGTACGTAACCAGCACCTCGAATCCTTGATACTAGTACTATATAGTAAGTAGTAGGAGTAGTAGGGTGGCATGGGCCAGAACAAGCATTCATGTCCAGGAGTACGGCACACGCCACCAGCACGACTTCCATTTGACACCATATTTCTTGGAGTCCGTGCTAGAGCAATCTCTTCAACCTCATCGTTTCTCTAACTCAGCCATCGCGCGGCGGGCGAGGTGGGGGTTTGCCGATAGTCGGTTTCCTCAACTGCGGTCCCACTTGTAAGGCCAACTCCAACGCTCTATCAATATATGGATGTACTCTTCTTCCCAATACAAAAACTTGCATCCATTCTACTATCTCTGTTGCACAATACATGCCTTCTATTTGTCAAAATATATATGTATCTAGACACGTTTTAGTACATAGGTACATCCATTTTTGGACAAATGGAAGTCAAGTATTTTGGAACGGAGGGAGTACACAATAAATTTTTTAAGTTAGCACAACTAGTCTAATCCGAGAGCACAACCAAAGATTTGGTCGGGTTCTTCCTCCTATTGCCGACACGTGGGACATCCAGAATCCAGGTCGTGTCATGAAAGAAAATAGAGTGGTAGTTGAAGCCATGAGATGTGCATCTTGGGTTAAACTGTAAATCGAATCTTACTACTCTTGAGTAACTCCAAAAGCGGCCACCGAAGATCTTTATTGGATTTGTTTTTCATCACCAAACGTCGAGGTGAAAGATGTGCAGGTCCAGTGGGTCCTCTTGCGTTTTCACTGACATGTGGGGCCGCATGTGAGCAAACAGACGATGGGCTCTGCGCGTCCGCTGGTTGGCTGAGAAGAGAGATAAAGGAGGGATGAGCACAGACTATAGGAAATTTGTTCTACGTAACCAGCACCTTGATATTCGTGTGTGGTTGTTTCTAGAATAAAAAAAGGAGGTACCCCTACTTATGTTACTCCCACTACGCCTAGCTTAAGGTTAGTAGGTGACCTTGCGCTTGGCTCTTTGCCTCTTCCGGAAGTCGATGGTTCTACAGTAGTGCTTCTGGCAATCTGACACCAAATGAACTACTGCACGTCCACCGCTTGTAAGCAAAAGTTTCTCCTCGTGCTACGAGCCACCGCGCACGCGTTGGAGAGGGATAAGGCGTAATCAAACTTGTCGTTCCGTGAGTTGATGGGACACATCAAAGTTATTTACTAGTAGTACGTACTCTCTCCAAAAAAGGGCTGACCATGTCATTGCTACCATCCCGTGCTCCGTCGTTGAGTACGTGCACTATTCGCGTGCCATCGAGGAGAAAAAATATTGCGTAGGTGCCATCGAAGTGCACGACTCACTTATGAAAAAGGGTTTCCCCCCGCTTCCCCCCCCCCTGCACGACTCACTTAAGCACTGCTTATCTGATTATCTCCATTTTCTTGCATGACACGCGCACCTTGATGCTAGATGTCTCGCGTGTTTGGAAAAGGATGAACAAAGCTCACGTAAAAGAAAAGAGTTGAAGAGCATAGATTCCCGATGACCGAGGAGGAGCAAGGAACCTCGGATGGAGCGTCTCCAAGGAACCTTGTGCGTTTTCCCCTGTTTTTTGCCGCCTGCCCACCTATAAACAATTAAAAGAACATGAACTTTTCGCTAACCACTAGAAACGGTACATCAGGATGCTAAGTTAAAGATGTTTTATACTCCCTCCGTTCCCAAATATAAGTCTTTTTAGATATTTCAATAAGGGACTACATACGAAACAAAATGAGTGAATCTACACTCTAAAATATGTCTGCACACATCCGTATGTTGTTGTCTATTTGAAATGGCTAGAAAGACTTATATTTAGGAATGGAGGGAGTAGTTTATATTGAATTATTGATAACCACGCAACAAGCCACGCATGTACAGGACGCATGCAGCCACGCATGTACACAAGCCAACGCACTAACTCCATCCGATCCAACTCATGCACATACGCGCACAACATGGAGCACACAACGCACGTACACAAGACGTGCATGCACACACGCTCGGCCGTAGAATGCACATGAATAACACATGCATGCGCACACACTCGGCTGCATGGAGGCGTGCACCATCCGCGACAACGTCTGGTTCGTCGTGCTACGGCGAAGCTCGCACGCAACGGCGCACACGCATCTCTTGCAGCACCTCTTTGCCGTCGTTGCTCAACTACTAGTCGGAGACGAAGACGACCGCAGCCTCGGCCTTAGAGCTAGCACCGATGGAAAAACACGCATGTTGCACGCACATGAGCACATACGGAGTGCCCACGATGTGGTGGTGGTGCGTCCCCAGTCGCCTCTACTCCTTTTGTGCACGTTGTCTATTAAGGCGGCTGCATGCTAATGATGATGTGGGTGAGATCTTCCAGGATTTAGATGATGACGAGGAAAATTATGAGACACAAGGTGACGTACACCGTCAAGGTCCATGAGGAAAATTAGGAGTAAGTGCTTAGATGTGCTTAGAGCAAGTACAATAGAGCTGAGTCAGCGGGCTATAAGGAATAAACTATAGGAGAGAGAATGTAAGCGGGCTCTTCGTGAAGAGCCAGCTCTAGCACGTGCTCCTAGGCACTTTGTGAGAATGAAAGGTGGTCCACAGAACAAAAAAGTAGTAGTACATTCTTTTGATCTACTATTGTACATGTTGACTATAAGATGGGCTGTAGATGACATGGCACTGGCTTATAGCCAGCAGCTGGCTATACTATTAATGCTCTTTAGATGAGGTGCTAAGTGCATTAAATTGTTTAGTAACTCAAGTCTTCAATGCATAGGTGCTTAGTTTATTGGTGCCACATCATATTTTATGCCTACGTGGCAGGCTTAGCAGCTATACATGGTGGAGCACTGGGAGAGGCCAAGGTTGGTCATAGTGGGGAGTAACTTGTACTGTACAATATTACTATGTTACTCTAAACATCTCTATAAACCGGAAAGGAGGGAGTAGTAACATAGACTAGTGTCATATGCAGAGTATGGGAGCACATGATATTTGCCCATCCGGACCGATCTCAAGTTGGCTTCTCACCTTCTTGGCCCAACAAAAACCCCTCCCCCCTCCCGCGTGCGCTTCCCGCCCGGCGCCAGCTGAGCCCGCCGCTCCACATTGATGGCAAGTCAGGGCGACACGACCTCTCACTGCTTCCGCCGTTGAAGCGGCGCGCCGACCGAGGGCACCGCCTGCTGCACGCCTGGCATTTCAGACTACACAGTGGATAGTAACTTTTAGAGCAAGTACTACAACTAGATGACATAAGCAGGCTATAAGGATTTAAATATAGTATTTGTGCTTAGTTGAAGGAGAGAGAAGAGAAGCGGATTGTAAACGTGTAGCCGGTTGTACTCCAACATACTTTGTGAGACAAAAGGTGGGGCCATTATTAATGATATTGTATTTATACTAAAGGGACTAACAGACGCCTTAATTACTCCGTTTTTTAGATAAACCTTGGCGGGGATATTATTGAATTTTTTTGAGCTATTATTGACTTGGACGTGGTGTTTGGGGGCCAAAGGCCTACTATTATACTTGCACGACTGACCTGGCATACTCTACCCTAGCCGCCGCTGTATCATATGGTTTCGCACCGTTCCAGATCTTAGTGCCGCCACGCAACTCTTCTCCAGCCCTCCTTCCGGCGTGCACCGCGAGAAGGGACAGCAGTCCTCCGAACCCCGCCTTTCATGATCCTGTACGGGAGAGGGGCGATTAGGTGTTTGGGGAGCACACTCCTGTGACTGCTGCCAGCGACGACTTCCTCAACGACAACCTTCTTCCTCAACCTTGGTAACCTCTTCATCAACGACATGAGTGACAACATCAACCACATCGGTTCTGCTCCCGCTGTACAGTATGTGATTCTGTCCTCCTAGTTTAGTCTACATCATTACTTTGATTTTGCAATTGTCGTCATGATCTATTTACTGCTGATTCAGATTAAATCTCATACTAAATTGCTCATATATTCAACAATCCAATCCAAAAACCTGATCACAGGCAATTTACTCCGAGTGGTTTTGTTACGCTTTTGAAGCTGCCTACTTTTAAGGGGGTGCAATATAAAAGGTGGCGCACAAGAGCAGTATATTGGTTTCAGATCATGTACTGCTATGACGCCACTAAGGGTAAGCCCGAGGGCGATCTTAATCCTACACAGTAGGAAGCTTTTCAAAACATGGATACCCTCTTCAAAGCCGCCCTGCTGAGTGTTCTTTACGATTCCATTGTGGATTCATATATGTCATTTGACAGCGGCAAAGACATGTGGGCTGCGCTCGAGGCCACGTTTGGGCCCTCAGGCGCTGGCAACGAGTTGTACGTCATGGAGCAATTCTGTGACTACAAGATGACTGATGAGCGCTCTGTTGTTTAGCAGACTCATGAGATACATTCACTCTCTAAGGAACTTGAGTACTTTAAGTGTGTATTGCCGGACAAATTTGTTGCTGGGACCATCATTGCCAAGCTTCCACCTTCGTGGAATGATTTTGCTACTTATCTGAAAAACAAGAGACATGAGTTTTCTGTTTTGGATCTCATTAGCACTCTTGATTTTGAGGAGAATGCGAGAGAAAAAGACACACGCTTGGGTCGCGGAGGGAGCTTCTAGTGCCCACATGGTACACGAGAAGAACTTCCAACCCAACCAGCCTCAAAACAACAAGAACAAATCTCAGGGGAAAGGCAAGATCGATGCAAAGAACAAGCCGTCACATTCTACCAACTTCAAGAAGAATTCTCATAACGGGAAGGGATACAAACCTCAATTTTGGTAGCACCGCACAAATTTTATATGGCTGCATCTACCTGCTGTCAGCTAACCTCATGGTGCTCTAGGTATTCCTACATTTGTAACTAGGTACAATGTCCACCGCAGGATGAAATTAGCTTATTCGTACGTTGACTTGCTGAATGCAGTGCGGAACGATCCTGTCATGTGTGGAGGAGAAAACAAGTAGTGCAGCCAAAGGTGGAAATCAACCAAGGACTTATGAAATTATATGTAATCTTTCTCAGGCAGGTCAGTATCCCCTTCGTCCAGATGATCATGTTTTGTCATGCCGAGCTATTGATATGTGCTACTATTTTGCAACAGCGTTTAAGTATAGCTACTGTTTTCCTATCTTTTCAGATTCAGGACAATGAATATGATATCAGGGGAATGCACAATATGGACCCATGTTGAGTCATCTCTATTGCCTCATGTGTTTGCTGCAAATGTGTCAGCATCAATTGCAAGATGAGGCAGCTAGCTAGTTGTGGAGTTGCCAACATGCTTGTCGGAGTAAATGACCACGGGTAGCCTAGCCGGCTCCCTTTGTCCCTCAGAAAAAACAATGGGCCGACCGAGCCTTGAAGCGCCCAGGACACGGGGCCGCCTTCTCCCGGCCGGCTATCACCTAGGCCGACTAGCGGAAGGCGGCCCGGCCATAAACAATCTTTGGGGGACGCCACAACCGGGCCGACTCCGAGAAAGCCGGCCCATGAAGGACCGACTCCAAGAAAGCTGGCCCATGAAGGACCGACTTCAAGAAGCCGGCCCACGAAGGACCGACTCCAAGAAGCCGGCCCATGAAGGACCGACTCCAAGAAGCCGGCCCATGGCAAGCGGCCATGGGTCGCACCCTAAAGTCAACCCCCCATAACAGTGACAAGACGGGGGTGGCTACAGTGGACCCTGCCACCCCCGAATCCCGGAGCATGCATGGCTACAATACGCCATACAGGGCGGACATCTCCTGTCCGGCGAGGCACTGTTGCCATGCGAACCATGACGCCATCCACGATGGGTCGTCGGTATGGCCCAAAGGCGGCGGGCCCCTTTGGTCAGAGAGACACCCGAAGGCGGCCTGGCTTCCCCCAGCTAGCCTAGGGCCAGGCCGGCTTCCTATAGCCGGCTTTCTCCCCTCCTTGGGGCGTGCGCACCATTAAGCAGACAAGACAAGGTAAGGCTACAGTGAGCGCCCGCAAGGCCGCAACACTGTAGCCATGCTTACCTCGACAAAGCCCTCATCATCAGAGGCGAGGCAACAGTAACCAGCCCCTGACAAGACCCCCCAAGTGGTGGGGCCGGCAGCCGGCGGGACCCACTAGTCGGCGGGCCCCAGAAGCCGGTGGAGAAGCCGGCGGCCGTAGACGCTGACGGCCTGGACCCACGCCCAGCCGGATTACCATTATACCCTAGGGGGTAGGCCTATATAAACCCCCCGGGACACCCATGCAAAGGGTTGATCTCAGAGAGTTTTAGACACTACCATAGGGAGAGAAGATAGCTAGCCTTGCCCTTCTTCCTCCTCCCACCGAACAGCTCAAGGAGCCACTTGTAGCTTCTTATCGATCTAGTGATCATGCGGAGACCCCGCAAAGCAGGAGTAGGGGTATTATCTCCAAGGAGAGCCCCCAACTTGGGTAAGATCCGTCGGCGTGCATGTCTTCGCCTTATTCCGTTTCCAGGCACCGACGATGTCTTACTGGCTCCCACAATGATAAGCCACCCGTTGGCATATGTCGCACCTACCACCCGACATTTGGCGCCCAACATAGGTCCAGGTGCACCATCGTCCGGAGACCTGCTCTGGACGGGAACCCTCTTCGTCCCCAGCGAGCGTAGCCAGCCCGGCATTCCCGATGGCGCTTGCCCCGACGCGCTGCAAAGCTTCAACGACGCCTGCGCAGCGAGCTGCCTCGCCGATCTTGTTGGCGAGTCCCGCATCTCCGACGAGCCCGCATCCGACGCGGGCACAGGCTGCCCCGAGAGACGCCTTGTCAGCCTCCTCGACCAACTCCACGTCTCCAGCGAGCCTACCGCGGACTTGGAGTCGGTCGGCTCCACCGACCCGATGCTTGTCGACTCCGACACGGCGTCGCTCCATGCCTTCCCCACCGATGTGATCATCTTCGACGACCCTCTCCCTCGAGCCGACAGTGGCAGCATCACCGTCACCGAAGTGCTAGTCATCAACCACGGCGTCGCCTCCGACGAGAACGCCCGCGACACCCTGCAAGCCGCATTGCACGATCTGTCCGCCCCCATCCCGGCGGACGCTGACGCTGAGGCGCTGGAGGCATGTCACCTTGCCCTCCTTGCGGAGGGCCAGAAGATAGCCACCATGAGACGCCTCACGGAAGCCCACCAGCGCGAAGTCGACCGCGCCGCCTTTGGCACGCCGCCTCCAGAAGGGCCAAGCCAAGTCGGCATCGTCAAGAAACGCGGCGCAGCCATATCCAGCATGCTGGGAGCGGACTGCCCAGTCTACGCCACGCCCCTCAAGAATCTACGCGCCGCCTAGTCGATCGTAGATGAGCTAAACGGACTAGGGGCCGACGAGCTCCCCTACATGACCAGACGCATCCAACAGCTGGTCGACGCGGCCATAGAGCGGCACGAAGCCGGCGTCCGAGCTGGAAGCCCCCCTCGTCGAGAGCACGACGCGATGTCGCGTACACCGACTGCGGGTGGCGCGCGTACAAGACAAGAGAAGGAGCCGGCTGCTAGCGGCAGCCGGACTCGAATCACCATCGAGCGCGATGCAGAAGGCCATCCCTGAGGTGTGGAACGACGAGGTGACCTGCCTCCTCCTCCGCCTCGCGGGGAAAGATATCCCACCCCGCAGCCTGTCATGCATCCGACTCTCAGCGGCCGACTTGGTCACCGTGAAGGAGTCGGCGAGAATGATGCCCGCCATCAGATCGACCGCCTTGCGCGATCCCTGGCCCTGGAAGAAGAAGATGATGTCGGCCCGCCTTGTTTCGGCCCCTCCATCCACGACGAGCCCTTTCCCAAAGGGTTCTCGCTCCCAAGAGACACGCCCAAGTACAACGGCTCCGTGAAGCCGGAAGACTGGTTGATCGACTACTCCACTGCAGTTCGCATAGCAAACGGCAACCGACGCGTTGCCGTGAAATATGTCCCCCTGATGCTCCAAGGCACGGCGCGCACCTGGCTCAACAGCCTCAAGCCTTACAGCGTCAACAGTTGGCTGGACTTCACTGAAGCCATCATACGCAACTTCACCAGCACCTACAAACGGGCTCCCAAGCCCCGACAGCTCTCCATGTGCATACAAGGGCCCAACGAATCAACCCGCGACTACCTCACACGTTGGGCCGAGCTCCGCAACTCCTGCGAAGGGGTGCACGAGGTTTAGGCCATTGAGTACTTCACCGCCTGGTGCTGTGAGGGCACTCTCCTCAAGCACCGACTCCTCTGCGACGAGCCGGCAACCCTTGATGAGCTGCTGATCATCGCAGACAAATATGCCACGGCCGACTCCTCAATGAAGACTGAGCTCCGAGTAGACGCCTTCGGAAAAGTGCTGGCGCCGGCTCCCAAGACGCCGGCTGGAGAATCAAGCCGGCGCCCGTATCAAAACGATCACAAGGGCAAGGCCCCTATGCCGCCTTCCACTAGCCGGCAGGTAGCCACGATCGAACAAGAGCAGCCTGAGGGACGGCCGGCTCCGAAGAAGCAGAAGGGTGGCAGGCCGGCTTGGCAGCCGGCTTTCTCCTACGAGCAAACCCTCGATGCCCCCTGCAAGTTCCACAGCGGCGTGAAGCCGTCCAACCATACAACCCGGAAGTGCCATTGGCTCACATGAATCTCCAAGGGCGAAGGGTTGTTGCCGCCTCTGCCTGCAGGCCAGCCGCCTCCAGCCCCTCAGCAGCCGGCCGCTCGGCCAGCAGTCGGAGCTATTCAAGACGAGTTCCCCGATGAACATGCCACCTACGTCGTCTTCACAAGCCAAACTGAAGACCGGCGCAGCCGGCGCCGACAACAGCAAGAAGTCAACGCGGTCGCCTCCAACAACCCCAAGTTTATGCACTGGTCGGAGAAGCATATCAGCTGGAGCCAGGACAATCACCCAGAGGTGATGCTGTCTCCTGGCTCCTATGCATTGGTTTTGGACACCACCCTCGCGACAGAAAGGCGAGCCGCCCATTTCTCCCGCGTGCTGATAGATGGCGGGAGAAACATCAACATACTATACCATGATACCATGGAGAAGCCTCAACATCAAGCCGAAGTAGCTCATGCCAAGTCGGACTGTGTTCCATGGCATCGTACCCGGCCTATCCTTCTCACCAATCGGCAAGATCAAGATGGATGTCCTCTTTGGGGACAAGGATCATTTCCGCCGAGAGGCAATATGGTTTGAGGTAGTGGATTGGAGAGCCCGTACCACGCATTGCTGGCCGACCAGCGTTGGCCAAGTTTATGGCTGTGCCCACTACGCCTACCTCAAGATGAAGATGCCGAGTTCCAAGGGCATTATCACCATAGCCGGAGACTATAAGAAGTCTTCTGAGTGTGCAGCAGCCAGCAGCCAGCTGGCCGAGTCCCTTGTGATCGCCGAAGAGAAGAAGATGCTGGATCGATTGTGGCCTTGGCTGGCAAGCAGCCGGCCTTGTCTCCTGACCCCAAGGAATGTGAAGCTCAAGGTTCTTTCCAGCCGGCCAAGGAGACAAAGAAGATACCTCTGGACCCGGAGCACCCGGAGAGGCACGCTGTCATAGGCACAGGCCTTGACAGCAAATAGGAAGGCGAGCTCGTCGATTTCCTCCGTGAGAATCGGGACGTCTTTGCATGGCCTCCCAAAGACATGCCGGGTGTCCCGATGGATTTCGCCGAGCACAAGCTACACGTCCGATCTAACGCAAAGCCGGTCAGGCAGCCCTTGCGCCGCCTGTCAGAAGAGAAGAGAAGAGTAGTTGGAGAAGAAATAGCCTGGCTTCTGGCAGCCGGCTTCATTATGGAAGTGTTCTTTCCAGAATGGCTTGCCAACCCAGTCCTCGTGTTGAAGAAGAACAAGCAGTGGCGCATGTGCATCGACTACACCAGCCTCAACAAAGCCTGCCCTTAAGATCCGTTCGCCCTGCCAAGGATTGACCAAGTGATAGACTCCACAGCCGGACGCGAGCTGTTGAGTTTCTTGGATGCTTGTTCAGGCTACCACCAGATAAAGTTGAACCCGGCTGATCGCTTGAAGACCGCCTTCATCACCCCATTCGGAGCTTTCTACTACCTGACCATGACATTCGGCTTGAGAAATGCCGGTGCCACCTTTCAGCGTTGCATGCAGAAATGCCTCCTCAAGCAACTTGGCAGAAATGCCCACATCTATGTAGACGATGTCGCGGTGAAGACGGAGAAGCGCGACACCCTGCTGGAAGACCTCAAGGAGACCTTTGAGAATTTGCGCCGGTTTCAGATCAAGCTCAACCCGGAGAAGTGCGTGTTCGGGGTACCAGCCGGCCAGCTCCTAGGCTTCCTGGTCTCCGAACGCTGCATCGAATGCAACCCAGTAAAGATCAAGGCCATAGAGAGAATGAAGGTCCCTACCAAGCTGCGAGGCGTCCAAAAATTCACCGGATGCCTGGCGTCCTTAAACCGCTTCATGAGCCGGCTCGAAGAAAAGGCTCTCCCCCTCTACCGACTCATGAAGAAGTCCACTCACTTTGAGTGGAATGACCAGGCGGACCAAGCTTTCCATGAGCTGAAGAAGATGTTGTCCACACCACCTGTCTTGGCGGCCCCAACTAAGAAGGAGCCCATGCTCCTCTACATCGCCGCCACCAGCCGGGTGGTCAGCACGGTCATCGTAGTCCAGCGTCCAGAAGAAGGCCGAGCTTAGCTAGTCCAGAGGCCGGTATATTATTTGAGCGAAGTGTTGTCCGCCTCAAAACAGAACTACCCGCACTATCAGAAAATGTGCTATGGTGTGTACTTCACCTCCAAGAAACTCAAGCCCTACTTTCAAGAACATCCCATCACGGTCGTATGCACTGCCCCACTTGCCGAGATCATAGGCAGCCGGGACGCATCCGGCCGAGTGGCGAAATGGGCCATTGCGCTGGCTCCTTACACAATCTACTATCAACCCCGCACCGCCATCAAGTCCCAAGCATTGGCCGACTTCCTCGTCGACTGGGCCAAGACTCAGTACCTGCCACCGGCCCCCGACTCCACTCATTGGCGGATGCATTTTGACGGATCCAAGATGCACACCGGCTTGGGAGCCGGCATCGTCCTCGCCCCTCCCAAGGGCGACAAACTCAGATACACACTGCAAATCCACTTCGCCGCCTCTAACAATGTGGATGAGTACGAGGCGCTCATACACGGGCTCCGGCTAGCCAAGGAACTCGGCATCCGCCGGATCCTGTGTTATGGCGACTCGGACTTAGTGTTTCAACAATCATCCGGTGACTGGGATGCCAAGGACGCAAACATGGCAAGCTACCGTTTCCTCGTCCAGCAGCTCAGCGGATATTTTGAGGGGTGCGAGTTCCTTCATGTGCCACGGGCCGACAATGAGCAAGCAGATGCCCTGGCATGAATAGGCTCCACCCGACAAGCTATACCAACCGGCGTCGCCCTCCAACACCTCCTCAAGCCATCTGTCAAGCCGTCTCTGGAATCCAGTTCCATCTTTGTGCCGCCTGACCCCGACGCAGTCGGATCCGACCTCGGGGACCAGGCAGGCGGCCCGGGGACTTCGGCAGCCGGCTCGGGGACTGCCATAGTCGAACCCGGCCCGGGGACTGCGGTAACACAGCAAGCGGAGGCCGACTCCAACTCTTCACAACCCAGCCCTCCCACCCTAGTTGCAGTAGCCATTTTGGCAATCGAAGAAGTCACAGCTCCATCATGGGCTCAGCCCATCCTCCATTTTATGGTAAATGGAGAGCTACCGACTGATGAGATCTCGGCAAGACAAGTCCAACGCCGAGCCGGAGCTTACACAATAATGAACCAAGAGCTAGTCAGGCGCAGTGCTATCGGAGTCTTCCAGCGCTGCATCGAGCCAAAGAAAGGCATAGCAATCCTCAAAGACATTCACCAAGGCGAATGCGGCCACCATGCCGCCTCCAGGGCGCTCATCGCCAAGGCCTTCCACCATGGATTCTTCTGGCCGACTGCTTTGGAGGATGCCAAGGAACTAGTCAAACACTACAAAGGGTGCCAAGTCTTCGGCTCCAAGCAACACCTACCGGCTCCTGCACTCAAGACCATCCCCATCACTTGGCCCTTTGCCGTCTGGGGGCTGGACATGGTCGGCCCATTCAAGACGGCGCGCAGCGGCATGACACATCTGCTTGTCGCCGTGGACAAATTTACCAAGTGGATCGAAGCAAAGCCGATCAAGAAACTGAATGGGCCGACTGCCGTGACATTCATTGCAGATATTACAACCCGGTATGGCGTACCTCAAAGCATCATCACCGACAACGGCACAAATTTTGCCAAGGGAGCACTGGCACGTTTATGCGCGACACAGGGCATCCGACTGGACTTAGCGTCCGTTGCCCACCCACAGTCAAACGGCCAAGTTGAGCGAGAAAACGGCCTCATCCTCTCCGGCATCAAGCCCCGACTGGTCGTACCACTGGAGCGTTCGGCTGGCTACTGGCTCGACGAGCTATCGGCCGTCCTCTGGAGTCTGCGCACTACCCCAAACAAGTAAACCGGCTTCACCCCTTTCTTCCTTGTATATGGTGCTGAGGCTGTCATCCCAACTGATATCGAATTCGACTCACCTCGGGTCACCATGTACACGGAGGCAGAGGCTAAAGAAGCAAGAGAAGACAGCGTCGACTTGCTGGAAGAAAGCCGGCTGTTAGCCCTCAGTCGGTCCGCCATCTACCAGCAAGGTCTGCGCTGTTACCACAGTCGAAGGGTGAAGCCGAGATCCTTCCAAGAGGGAGACCTTGTGCTCCGGCTGATACAGTGAACAGCCGGCCAGCACAAGCTCTCAGCCCCTTGGGAAGGCCCCTTCGTCATCAGCCGGGCTCTGGGAAACGACTCCTATTACTTAATCGACGTGCAGAAGCCGAAGGCACGCAAGAGAGACGACTCCGGCAAGGAGTCGGAGCGCCCATGGAACGCTAATCTTCTTCGAAGATTTTACAGTTGAAATGCAGTATGTATCATGCTACCTTTTGTATTAAGTATCAGACAACGGGCCCCCCGAGGAGTTCTCGGGGACTACCCTATTTTATCTATGTATGCCGGGTATCATACCCATGGTCACCCCACTACACTTATTTTCTCCGTCTGGCACCGGGTTCGACTAGTCGGCCCGGGGACTTGCCGCCTTGAGTTATGTCCAAGTTCTACCTGCAGTCAGACAAGTAATGTGCTGGCATCCAAGCCCTCTCTTGCGAAAGTCACAGCTCGAAGAATCGGCTGCCCAACTAGCAATAGTTGAAGGCGGAAAGGATACCCACATGAAAAACGGCTAAGGACTAACGAACTTACATAACACAAGCCGGCTTCCCCCTCGCCAACCGGCTGCCGAAGCAGTCGGCTGGCCGGCTTCCTTTCCTACTCTGCTACAATCTAAGAAAGCTTGAGTACTTGCCTTCCCAGACGGCTGAACTCCTTACCCGGCCACAGACTGCAGAGCAGCTGTCCGGCTGGGAAGGCGGCAACCAAGGGAAGGCGGCAAAGGAAAAAAGTTGAGAGATAAAAAGCAAGTAGGAATGGAAGCCAAGCTCATGCATAATAATATTTACACAAAAAGCCTTCGAGAGGCCGGCGTTCAACGAAGTTTGGATACACCCCCAGTGGGTGGAATTGCGCAAAGATAACAAATTTGGTCGAAGAGTGTCAAGCAGGAAAATAAAAACAGTGAATCAAGCCAAGGGAGCGCCCGGAGCGTCAGGAAGATTGGTTGAGACGGCGGTGTCGGTTGGAGGAGTGGCCGGCTGGTGAGTCTCGGCCTGGTTGTCGCCGGCGGCAGGCAAAGCATTCACGCGCGCCTCGTTGCTGGAGGCACGGTCAGGCTGAGGCTGGCTGGTTGCTCCAACATCCGGCACAGCGTCTTCACCGTCTTCCTCCTCCTCCTCTTTGCCCTCGTCGCTGGAGTCAATCTCCTCCGCCGAGTCTTCACCGTCGGTCGGGTTCAGCCCGAACCATTCCTCCGGCTGCGCGACGTCGTCCTTGTTCACCTCAGGAGCAAAGGCGCTGGTATCGGTGAAGTCAGCGATCTCCGAGGCGTGTTGGATGATAGCCGACCGCACTGCCTCTAGCTCCTCGTCAGCCTCCAGCCGCCAGGTGCGCAATTGGTCCAAGTTCAGCCCAGGGTACCAAGCCCGGATGAACTCTAGCGCCGGATCGAGCTGCTGAAGCCTTCCAGGCCTCGAGGCGGCCGACGGCTACCTCCAGCCAGTCGACAGTACGGCTAGGGCTGCGAGGAATTACTTCGCCAGGCCAGAGGGCGGCCAGCACCTGTGCCCCGGCACGCTGAAGCCGGTGGAGCATGCGGTAGGCCGGCTAAAGGTGGGCCTGGATCGCCAGAAGCTGCTCCTCAAGCGACCGGTTGGTACCCAGCGCGATCTCAACCCCAGCCTGCCGCCGGGCCTCACGATGGGCTTCGATGGCTTGGTTGGCGGCGACGGAATAGATGGGAAAGTACTCTTCACAAAGAAGAAAGAAACAGAGCAAGTCAGGAGATAAACTGGCTTACAAGGACAAGCAAAGGGTGAAGAAGAAGGCGGCCTACCGTCAACCAAATCCTCGACTCGGCCGTAGCCTTCGCTCAGAGCTTGCCTTGCCTCGGCCCAGCTCGCCGCCTCGGTCACGTATTCGGCTTTGAGGGCAGCCTCACTGTCCTGCGCCGCCTTCAGGGCCGCCTTGTGGCTTTCCTCCTAGTCGGCCAGTGTCTTGGCCAGGCGGTCACGCTCCTGAGCCAAGGCACTGAGCTCGCCCTCCTTGGTGCAAAGGGCGGTCTGGGCCACGCCCAGCTGCTGCCTCAAGTCAGCGTTGGCTCCTGCCAGTATGGAAAGAAGAAGTTAAGAAAGAAGTCGGCAAGAAAGATCTGACCCAACTGCTCAGCAGTCGGCCCGAATCTCGGGGACTACACCCAGTGGGTGCGCTGACGCGCCCCCACATGAGATAAAAAGACAAAGACACTCACGCCGGCTCTCCGTCAGATCGGCGGCCCTTTGATTTGCCTCCCAGACCTGGGAGTTAAAGGTAGCAGCGTGGAGATTGTGATAATCCTGCAAACAGGACGAAGAAGCAAGCAAGAGCAAATCAGTAAAGCAAAGTCTTCGAAGAAGTTCCAAGCCGCCTGCTCAGCAGCCGACTCGGATCTCGAGGACTACACCCAGTGGGTGCGCTGACATGCCCCAACAAAAAAAATCAAGAGCAAGAAAACTCACCCGAACGACCACCCGAGTCGCAAGAAACTCTCGGGTACACTGCTGCAGCGCGGTGGCTTGAGCCTGAAGCAGGCTACGAACATCTTGCGCTGCCAAGTTTAGCGCGGCCATCCCATCGCCCGGCGTCCACCCCGGCAAGCTACCTGTGGCCGACTCCAGATCATGCGACAATGAGCTGGAGCCGGCCGCCCTCTACGGATCCGGCTTTGAAGCCGCCCTCCCCGCACGCTGGCGAGCAGGTGACAGGACCACAAGATCCGCCGTTGTAGTCGGCCCTCCTCCCGCCGGCTTCTCAGGCGGCACCTCGGGCTGGCTGCCTTGGTCAGTCCCGACCGATGGAGGTGACACCACTTCACCCTCCGGGACGACTACGTCGCCCCCTCCCTCTCCATCGCCGGCGGGTCGCGGCCGGTTTCCTCCAGCGTGGGCACTGGGATGTCCGAGAGCATGGAGCGGAGGGGGATGATGAGTTGCGGAGGCTGGCCACGCAGGGCCTCCGCCGTCCTCTCCGCGGCCTCGGCCTCCGCCCAGGCCCTGGCTGCCGTGTTGGAATGCGCCTCGGCCGACTCTGCCGTCGTCTCCTGGGCCGACTCGGCGGCGGCTGCCCTTCGCTCCTCCGCCTCCCGCTCCTCCCGCGTGTCCCGCTCCGTCGCCGCCCGAAGCTCGGCGCGGGGGTCTATGCGACGGGAACCCCCAGGTCCTCCCGCTCCGCCGACTATGGAGGCGGCGGTAGTCCGCTCAAGAGAGAGCGGGGCCCTGGTTGACAAAACAGAGAAAGGACTAAGAAGAACATCAACTAAAGAAAGAAAGAAAAGTACGTAAGGACCAGAACTTACGCTGAGACCGCCTGCGGCTGCTTCACCACTTTGCGGAAGCGGGCCGCCTTCGCAGCCGCCTCGTCCCGCTTGGTCGCCGCCGCGGATCCCTTCGGCTTCTTCGGCCGGCCGCCGATGAGAGTCGGCGCCGCCCAACGCTTCTGTGCGCCGCCTCGCGCGGTCGGCCCGCCGGATGGGCCGACGCCTTGGGGGTCGGTCGCCGGCTGGCGGCGCGGAATGGGATCGGCCTCGTCATCATCGGGCCAGTCATCAAAGCCGGCGGTGAAGCCGGAGCCGCCTATCTCGCCGCCGCCCCCCACGGCGTCGTCATCTTGGGCGGCTGCCCCAAGTCGGCGTCCTCGAAGTCATCCGCCTCGCGGTCGGGGGCGAACTCGCGCTCCAGCCCCGCGGTCCCAGCCGAAGGATGAAGGAGAGGATTCTGATTGAAGACAAGCCGACTGGTCAAGAGTCGGCCAGAAAAGAAAATTGGGCAACGAAGGAGAAAGAAAATTTACCAAGGGTGGTGGATTGGCGCGAGAATATGGCGCCTTGACATACTGCCAGTCCTCGGTGAGCTTGCAGTTGGCGATGTAGTTCACCATGTATGACACCTCGTCGTGAGGCATCTCCCTGGTGCTGAGCCGGCTTGGGTCGAAGCGGCCGCTCATCTGACAAATAAGATGAGGGCGGCCCTGCAGCGGAAGTACCCGGCGCTCGACGAAGGCGGCGATCAAGTCGGGCCCGGTCAGGCGCTCTGACTGGATCAGTACCCGAAGCCGGGCGACGGCACCAGCTCCAGCCGGCGTTAGCGACCTGCCTGGTAGGACCATGAAGCCGGCCTCGCAGCCGGCGGGTCGGCTACATAAGCCGGCAAGTTGACGTAATCGCCGTTCGGGGCAACGTTCTTCATGTAAAAGGAAGAACCTTGCCAGAGCTTCACCGACTGGATCAGCGCGATAGGAGGGAAGGGGTTGTCAGCGGGGGACCTCCTTATGGCGATGAAGGCGCCGCATGGAGCTGGCACGCCCGCAACGACCATGCCGAGCTTGGATTGGCAAAACTCCCCCCAGAGCTCGATGGTGGGGAGGACGCCGAGGAAACCTTCGCACAATGAGACAAAGGCCGACAGCAGCACCACCGTGTTGGGGGTGAGGTGGTGCGGCTGAAGTTGGTAGAAGTCAAGGAATGCGCGAAAGAAGCCACTCGCAGGGAGGCCGACGCAGCGTAGGCAGTGCGAGTAAAAGATTACTCGCTCGCCTTCCTCCGGCACCGGCGAAACCTCCCTCGCTAGCGCAAGGCGGACTCGCACAAGATGTTCGCCCGGCAGCCACCGCGTCTTGCGGAGGAAAACGATGTGGTCGTTGCGAACGGTGGAGACGTCCCAAGAGCTCGACGTCGGAGCCATGGCGGTGAGCACGGCGGCGGAGAGCGCTCGGCGCGGAGGCAGCAAGCCTGCGGCACGCTGGGAAGAAGAAAAGAATGGTGGAGCGGGAGCACAGCGAAGGGCTATCGCAGCAAGGAAGAAGAGGAAGGAGGCAGGGCGAGGGCGAGCGTGCGAACGACTGCCGCTCCCCCTCCCCGCCCCTACTTATAGCCTCGTGCGGAGAAGCCGAGGAGGTGAGGCGCGGGAGGGCATGGGATTAACTGCGCCCACTCCCCCACGACCCGTGACTATTGCGCCTTGATGGCGAGTGGGAACCGCCGCTAGAAGACGTGTGGTCGGTTCGGGCCACAGAAAATCCATGCACGGGCCGAGGCACGGAAGTGGTGGGCCCTGGCCTGCGGCGGCGTCCCGTCACGCGCGTGGGCTGGCAGACCCTTCCTGCCGAAGGGCGCCACATGGCGCGCGGATGGCGGGCGGTCAGCCCGCCGCTTGGCTGGCGCGTCAGCTGTTTCTCGCCTTTGGAATTTGGGAAGGCTTCGCCGAGAAGGCACGCGCAGGGGAGGCCGGCTCCTAGCTGCCGGCTCTTCGGGATAGGAAGCTGGCCAAGCTTCTCGTTTCCTTCCTTTAGCCGCGAAGCCCAACCAGCTTCGGGGACTACTGTCGGAGTAAATGACCACGGGTAGCCTAGCCAGCTCCCTTTGGCCCTCAGAAAAAACAATGGGCCGACCGAGCCTTGAAGCGCCCAGGACACGGGGGCGCCTTCTCCCGGTCGGCTATCACCTAGGCCGACTAGAGCAAGGCTGCCCGGCCATAAACAATCTTTGGGGGACGCCACAACCGGGCCGACTCCGAGAAAGCCGGTCCATGAAGGACCGACTCCAAGAAAGTCGGCCCATGAAGGACCGACTCCAAGAAGCCGGCCCATGAAGGACCGACTCCAAGAAGCCGGCCCATGAAGGACCGACTCCAAGAAGCCGGCCCATGGCAAGCGGCCATGGGTCGCACCCTAAAGTCAACCCCCCATAACGGTGACGAGACGGGGCGTGGCTACAGTGGACCCTGCCACACCTAAATCCCGGAGCATGCGTGGCTACAGTACGTCATACAGCGCGGACGTCTCCTGTCCGTCGAGGCACTGTTGCCATGCGAACAATGATGCCATCCACGATGGGCCGTCGGTATGGCCCAAAGACGGTGGGGCCGGCCTGTCGACCAATGGGCCGGCAGCCGGCGGGACCCACCAGTCGGCGGGCCCCAGACGCCGGTGGAGAAGCCGGCGGTCGTAAACGCTGACGGCCTGGACCCATGCCCAGCCGGATTACCATTGTACCCCCGGGGGGTAGGCCTATATAAACCCCCCGGGACACCCATGCAAAGGGTTGATCTCAGATAGTTTTAGACACTACCATAGGGAGATAAGAGTGCTAGCCTTGCCCTTCTTCCTCCTCCCACCGAACAGCTCAAGGAGCCACTTGTAGCTTCTTATCGATCTAGTGATCATGCGGAGACCCCGCAAAGCAGGAGTAGGGGTATTGTCTCCACGGAGAGCCCCCAACCTGGGTAAGATCCGCTGACGTGCATGTCTTCTCCTTATTCCGTTTCCAGGCACCGACGATGTCTTACTGGCTCCCACAATGATAAGCCACCCGTTGGCATATGTCGCACCTACCACCCGACAATGCTCAAAGTGCTCGCAACATTGAGAGGAAACAAGCATGCCCAGGAAATTAATGCGTGCGCAGGGAGGCCCTTTGCTCAGAGAAGCATCGACCGATTTTCTTTATTTCCACACCTTCTCACAGCTTTGTATTGGTTATAGTATGTGAATCATTGAGATGCATAGACGTGCTGAATTTTTGTTCTTCTAAATGTTAGTATGCATATCGTATCTTCTGAAGCTTAGTTTAATGTGAGTGTCTGCATCCAGTACCGCATCCTCTAATTTGGTGGATGCACACAGAGAAAATAAATCTCCTTAATTTACTCCATAACCACCCTATTAAATAGGCCTAGTAACAAACCAGGCGCATGCAGTGGCCGGCGGGCACATGCATCCTGCATGCATGGCCAATCAGCCAAGTTCATGCGCCACCTCCAATGCAGCAACACAAAAGATGAGAGCGGTTCTTGAGAAAAAGCAAGTAGTTAGTGCAGCGGGCCTTATAAACACGAACAGCTCGCTCTCCCGCTTTCGTCACCCCACCCAATTCCCCCCGCTCCCCAATCTTCCTCACTCGTCTAGAAAACCCCGCTCACTTCTTCCTCACTCGTACAGAAAACGCCTGCTCCTCTTCTTCCACTCCTACAAAAATCCCCAGCCCTCCTTCTTCCCCACTCGCACTGCCACTAGGCTCGTCTCTGGCTACTCTACTCAAACCCGTGAGCTCGGCGCGACGCCCACAAGGAAAATGGAGTCGGCTGGCCCCATCGCCAAGAAGATGAGGCTC